>NC_090725.1:124556314-124578814 GCF_036898095.1 Palaemon carinicauda | reverse complement strand
TTGTTAGAGTTAGAAAAAGAAAATAAAAGGCTATCCATTAAGGTGAGGAAGAGCTTCTCAATAGAAATTTGTTCACTCTATATAGATGTTTTTAACTAAATAGAATTGCTATGATGTAGTGATTATTTTTTTTTTTTTTATATAATTTGTGCTTTGTTGTACAGTATGATGATATGTAAGCTATATTGATTTTTAATGGATCACTTTTTTCCAGTTTCTATCGTGCTTGATTCAAATTTTTCATTGTATATTTATTAAAACAGTAATAAAGAATTTTTTTGTATCATTAGGTGACTCATTTACAAGAATCTAGTAAAAAAGAGCGCTCTCACGTGCTGGAAGCACAAGGGGAAAGTGAGCAACGTCACTTAGAAATTCAACGTTTACATCAAACCATCAACACAATCAAAACAAATTCTCAACGACAAATAGACGAGTTGCAGGTTAGTTGAATATTTGATATAAGAACAATCACCTGACACTTATTTCTGGAAGTTACCAAAGCCATGAACATGGAATGATTTCTTTTAAGATTAGCTTTTTACCACGTTTTTCTTAATTGGTGAAATTTTCCATAATACTTGTACATGAAAGGACAATATAAAATGTTGCAATTTTTATTAATGAATTAGGCAAAATCTATTTTTTTCAAATATTAATCAGTCTTAAATTTTTTTACTCATATTATAAAATTTTAGTTGACTATATAATATCAATAATATTTCGTATTTCATTGTCTTGTTCATACAATAATGAAGTTTAATGAGACTGGTTACTCCAAGTTCTACTCTCATAGAGCTAACTCAAAATATTTGTTCTGAAAGCGAAGATAAGTACAGTACTTGAATTAGTTAGGAAGATAGGTGGGAAGAGACCGAAAGCACAGAAGAAAAATAATACTGTACGGCAGAGATCAAGAGTATGCTGAAGGGATACTTCTGCCTACAGACTGATCTACAAGGCACAGGCAAAATTTTTTTAGAAGAATTATTCTTGACTTGTAAGGAAATGGCCTCTTGCTCTTAATATTTGCATCTCTGTGTGTGTATTAATTGTATGGTTTTATTTTACAAGTCAGTGTCAGTAGTACTTATTGTTTTCGTGAGATAAGATTCATAATAACCATCTTAGACATATATTTATTATGATGAAAATCATGTAAAAAAACTATTAGATAAAGTTTAATTTATTAAATACTAGATTTACATTTACTTATATGGCAGTATTGTTATTTATATTGCTATGATGAGCATCATTCAAAATTCAATGAGCCTAAATGACCAAGGGGGTCCTATCTGAGTTTAACTTCTATGAATCTGCCCTGATGTTCATATTTTCTCTTCTAGCTTGTAGGTTTTTAGAGGTTTTAGATGTGTTTTCTCCTGGATTTGTCAGTACTGTAATTACTGTGTACATTGTTTAAGGGAATTGATTCTGGGTGATCATGGTCGGCATTCTTTTCTGTCGTGCTGGGGGTAGTATTGTGATTTAGTAATTCGTTGTGGGGAAAGTGGAAAGCCTCATCGTTTCTCTTATGGATAAGTATCTCTTTATGGTTTCTGACCAAATTAAAAGATCAATGCTTAAAACAAAATTTGCTTTTATTTCTGGGTAAAATCCAGATAAGACTACGTTAGTTAATTATAGCAGGGAGGATGAAAATAAAGCAACTCCAGCCATTTACTTCACTTCAGCCACTAATGAGGCTAGCTGTGATAGTGATGAGCTTCAAAAGCTCTTAACTCCTTTGGCTTCTTTTTTTTTCAATCTAAGGAGGCCTGCAAGTCATCGGTTAATGGCAGTTATTCTACACGAACCTACCATGTTTTGAACCCTAGCCTGACTTTTTAAGTTTCTAATGGTTCTAGTGCAATATTCAGTATTGGTTCTTATGGTGCACAGCACATCACAGATTTGAGATATTCTCATAGAACCACAAGTACTTTTATTTTATTTAGACTTCTTCTGTAAAACCCTTGTCCTCCCTCGATACAGTCTGCACTTTTAGACAACTAGATTGCCACTCACTGAGGTAAGTGCTCTAAAGCAACCTCATATTTCATATGTGGATGGTGTGGCGTATTGGGTGATTCCCTTATAGAAAAAAATGATTTGTATTAGATAAATCTATTAAAGTTTGCCAAAAACTGATCATTTGCATCCTGTTTTAGGATGGCAGTGCACATCATTCACATACAAGCTTGGCCACTTGCACATCAGGGGTTTACTGTAATGGTGTGAATGTAGGCTAGTACCTTGACTGTTGAAATGAGTCCCTTGACAAAAGAATGCGCAAAGATTCCCCTACAAAGTAAACTATATAATGTGAAGACCATTAAGTAATGTCTTGGAAATTCCTTCATAATAGGAAGATGATCATGAAAAAAAAACAGAAGAATAGCCTGAATCTGATGAGGTATCTCCTCTTCAATCATTAAAGAAACCTATTTCTGAAAAATATCGAAATAAGTTGCTCAAGAGGATTTCTGATGGTGCTGATTCCTCTAAGTTGCTGGAAACGACTGCTTCCAGGATGACCTATATACATAAGTTTTCCCAAATCTGTTTGCATAGAATCGATAAATTGTTATCTCAAATGCAAACAAAGGCTGGTAATTCAAGTTCTATCCCACAAAGACTTTCTGACTTATATGAGACAAATCAATTACAGTTGCTAATCTCATTCTATATTAAGATTTAATCTCCTCCCTTGAGCCCATTATTAATGCTAATAAACTAGTCTTTAAATACAAGTTTTCTGCTAGCTAGAGTATTAGAGGTATGCTGTTTGTGGGTAATAAAGTAGAAAGCATTCTTGATGTGCTCTCCTTTGCGATTCTATAGTAGGAGTTATTTCTAATCTTATAGAAGTGAAATTTATTAACCCATCAGGATTTGAATCTTATCTTTTATTTTATCGTGTTGGATGTAATGTATTTAGTAATATCTAGTGTATTAATTAATAACAAAATTTTCAGGTGAGCACTACAAGTGATAAGAATGTTACTTGGTAGTCTGGTCAAATGATGTATTAATTATAATATTAAGTTTCAGAACAGAGGAGAGTTGTAACTTTCTTTTATTAACATTTGATTATTCTATTGCATTTTATTTATAAAGATGAAACCAGCATCAGAAATGAATAAAGACTGTATTTTGTTTGTAATCTCTTGGTATTTTTTTTTTTTTTTAGCAAGAAAACTCACAGCTCTTGGAGCTCATCGAGACACTAAGAGAAAGGCAAAAGAAAACAACTGATACGCGTCTAATTGATGTTGAAAGTGAAAATAAGAAACTGAGCGATGTGAATTTCCAATTGCAAAGTCAGGTAAGAAATTATTTTACACCTCTCAACCAATATGATAATAGATACTATAATTTGTTTACCGGGTAAATTATTCCTGCTGGTTATTGTTCCCTTTTTGAATTGTATGGATTACTAGAGTATTTTTTGTTAGATATTAGTGTTTTTTAGAGTGTAACTATTTTTTTTTTATTACATTTCAGGTGTCAAGATTAGAGTATGAAAAACAACAACTTAATCGATTGACAGAAAGACTGCGTGAGTCTGCTGACAAGCTCTCAGAAGTTGAGCAACAGAAAGCAGAGATTGAACGGGAGAATAAAGATTTGCACAAAGTTAGTTTTGATAAATTCACTTTATGAATTATGAGTACTGTATTTAGTTCTTATAGGTGCTGAAAGCCAAATTTTTCTTACTTTTGTGTATTGGAGGATTTTAGAAAAATGTTTAATTAATACAGTAATTTTAGTCATAAGTAATTTGCAAGTAAAAGTTTCTCTAATACAGTAACAACTTTACTCCTCAGGCAATAGGTGCATTCCGGGAGAGCTGTGAACGGCATGAATCTTTTGAGAGGGACTATGCTAGTCTGGAAGTAGAGCATTCTCGTGTTAGTAAGGCTCTCACAGTCATGAAGGAGACTGTGGCTAAGGTAATATTTTGGATTATTCTCTTTTTAA
The DNA here is from genome assembly GCF_036898095.1 of Palaemon carinicauda. Taxonomy (NCBI): domain Eukaryota; kingdom Metazoa; phylum Arthropoda; class Malacostraca; order Decapoda; family Palaemonidae; genus Palaemon; species Palaemon carinicauda. The sequence continues at coordinate 124,574,830 of NC_090725.1, read as the reverse complement.
AAGCTATTAAAGAAAAAAAGGTGGGTTACTAAGTTTTCCTACTTTAAATCAGACCATTGCAGAACTAAATGTTTCCTAATATATGTGGAAATTGGAAAAGTTATAGAAAACCAGCATTTACTTTGGTAATTCTAGTCAAAATTATAATGGATATGAGAATTATGTTGTGTTTATTGATTGAATGAATAGTTACTCAAATAGAAGCAAAATCATGTCTAGTTTCCATGTGTTATTAAAGTTCAATAAACAGTTATCGGTATGACTATTTAGATGGATACAAAGATTATCAGTAGGGTTTTACTTCTATATGAAACTATGGTTCAATTTTCTCATTATGAGAGTTAAGAGCCAGACTAAATGAATAATGATCAAGGATTTATTTACATTCACCTGAATATGAGGCACATAAATTTGGTACGAGAACATAACTGATTTCAAATGTCCAATCATATTTTTTTATAGATCAAGCAGGATTGGGTGGATTTTTTTGTTATCCAGTGCATTACCATTTTAATAAAACAGTATACTAGTGTAATGCATAGGCTTAAGTTTTTCATAATCTGGGTATCAGTTATGTGATAGTATATTTTTTTTTCTTTATTTTAATTACAGTACAGTACTGTATATTAAAGAGTGCAAACAAATGCTTAGTGTGAAGATCCCTCACAATCAGTTTTGAGTTTTTTAAGAAGGGCACAGCAAAGACCAGGAGGCTGCATAGTTGTTTTAGTTTATTTATTAGCTTGATAAATATCCAAATTTGTAAATTGAGCTCTATTAAAAAATTTTGTCTTCTTCCCAAGAGATAATGCAATACATTATAGATAGCTTCAATTCACCTTCTATCAATATCAAAGAGATAATCCTTGTAGGCTATAGAGTAAGTATTTTTCAGAATGAATTCAGTCCCCAGTGCTTATCCTTTTACTTGCGACTTAGCTGATTAACTATTTTTATTTCACTGTTAAAAAGTTGTTCATACCATTTAAGAATAAAATGTTTGAGCCAGCTGTATAAGGCTATGAATTGGACCTGGTGGTTTACTTAAACTCCTTAGATATCATTTAAGGAACAAGACTAATCATAGAAAGCACTGTAACCTCATTAATATATTGTAATTATGATTTAGTCATTGCACTGTGTACCTTCGTGAAATACCATAAAATGCGTAGATATCGCAGCACACACATATATGTAGTACTGTATAGGAATATGTCTTAAAATTACTTTCTAAAAGTGGTGCTGAATATAAATTTGCTGATTTTAGTAGATAATATAATATTTGGGCTTAATTTTACATACACCTAATGTATAGATTCTACTTAGTAAAATCATCACTACTGTGGAGCAGATAAAGGACTTGATATCAAGCCCGGTAAACACCTGTGTACCAAGTAATGTTCTTACCCAGAAATCATACGGATTCTACGATCTGTCTGTCTACCATGGCATTTCCCCCAATTTTGGGGGGGTAATCGACATAAAATAAGAGGGAAAGGGGGATTTTTCTCTTTGTTTCTCCTTGCTTGACGAGGGACTCAGCCGACTTTGGTTGGTACTGCTAGGGTGCCGCAGCCCACCCTCCCCCATCTTCCACCACAAATGAAGCTTCATATGTTGGCTCCCTTACTGCTACTAGCTCAAACTGGTCACCATAAGGTGACGAGGTAGTAGCATTGCCTATCGGAACTGTTTAGGGTGGTTGCAAACATGTCTATATTTGGTTGCCACCACCAATTCCATTCCTCTGGATAAACTGACAGATGCCAAGATCATTTGTTCAGAATAATCTGGTTTTTCTTACTTGACTTGTCTTCTATGATGTTTGATTTTAAATGGGATAAACCTTGGAAGGTGAATTCTTTCTATAAGATAGCATCTCTGTTATCTGGTATGCGGATTCTCATCTTATTCCCTCTTTTTTTATTGACATAAACTAAGGCTGTTGCATTTTTTTTGAAAACACCAAGCCCTTTCCTATTACTATTGGTTCCTGGTTTTGAAGGGCCTTTGACTCCACTGAAATTCTAGTAGGCTAATTGATATGACGAGTTGATTCTTGCATCCTCCATTTCCCTTACAGGGTAAGATGTTGCTCCCAGTCTTTCCTATGAAGCACCCATGAACAGATATAGGTCTAAAATCTCCTTTTCCAAGGAAATTGATTGAGATAACTGATGATAATTATCCTACCAACTCGGCTGTTGAAGTTGGTTCTTCATCACTGGAATAGGGTATCTAAATCGAATTCCTTTTTACAATTCCAGTTAAAATTATATTGCAAATCTCTCATTTTAGGCATCCAACCATAGCAAATTACTCTATCTAAAGAAGTCATGGTCTATATGAGGCCCATCCATATCTCAAGTCAGGGTGAAAGTAACTAGAAAACTCAGTACTGTATGCTGATAGAAGCGAGAAGTTTGTTAACTTTGTAATTTAAGTTAATCAAAAAATTGGTTTGGGTAGGCAAAGGATAAAGGCAAGGGTTAGAGATTAATCCTAGTTGAGTAATGTTATCTGTGGTGATAGTACTGTAACTTAGATTATTAGTATCTCGACCAACTTGCTGCTGTACCTAAAATATTTCAGCTTATCTAAGACATTAAATTATTTTTATAAATGAGAGCAAATAAGACAATGTGCAGTGTATGATAAGTAAATAAATCCTGTCATATACTTCTAATACAGATAGATAATTGTATAAGTGCTAAAGCTAGTTTTGAATAGCATGTTATTAAGTATTGTCGTTTAACCAAATAATTACACCAATAAATGTTATTGAAAATACCTAAAATATACCAAGTTGCAACCAAAGACTTTTGACCACCTCACATCCTTGACCAGGTCTAGGACTGCAGACTATGTAAGATATTAGGAACTTGAATACTCTACCTCGGAATGTCTTTCTTATAATCTCATCAGATATAGATAAAAAAAAGGCATTAATATGCAAAATGTTGGTAAATACCACAAGCTATGAGTTTTTGGAATCAGTGTTATGAGCTTTAGGAAGATTGGTCAAGGTTGTTTTTAGAGTGCACTGAATTTTATGTAGCCCTACTTTTTAAAAGGATTCATCCTATGTGCTAAATGCATTTAATAAGTGTGTGATGTAATTATCATATGATGCTAAAAATATTATTTCTTCAAAATTCACTAATATTATTTTAAATAATCAATTTCAATACATTTCTCAGGTTCTTCAGATAAGTTTGTTACATCATGAAAAAGTTCAACATATGCAATTTTGATGCCACATGATTTCAGTTTTCAAAAGGATCTGTAAAGGAAACAAATGTGTAACATTAATAAGAGTAATCTTTTTAGTTGTAAGGTTTTAAGATGATAAGTTGATTTTTAATATCCACATTTTATTAAATGATGTGTTATTAGTACAGTATTACTGTAGATGTTATTTTGTTCTTATTGGTTGAAATCTATAGAAAATTTAAATTGTTTTTAGGAGTAGCAATAGTATTTAGTTTTATTTATATTAGGCATTTCTTATGTACAGTATTTGATGTTTACAGTAGTAGAAGACATTTCCATTTGCTTTCTTAAATTTCTTTTAAATTAATTTATTGAAAACAAAATTTTTTCCAGCTTGAGAGTGTAAATAGTGAGAAACTACAAATGCAAGTGGAGGTGGAACGCCTAAATCGCTCGATGGACAGTCTCAAAACCACCTCAGTTCGTATTGCTGACCTAGAGTCAGAAAAGGAGTCACAGGCACAACAGATTAGTCTCCTTCAGAGTCAAATTACTGCCTTCAAGTCAGATAGAAGTAAACTTGAGCAGATGGAACTTGATCTTCTTTCCACTAACAATGAAGTTCAGAAGAAAAATAGATCCTTGGAAACATGTCAAAAGAAGTTAGCCGAGATGGAGAAAGAAAGAACAGAACTTGAGAATGAAAACTCCAAAGTATGTATTATTCTGTGAACATTATTCATCTTTAGATGTATGCAGCCTAAGAAATCTTAATTTATTTACCTTGTTATTTATTTTACTCATTATAGGAGGTTACTATATAGAAGAGTTTTGTTTAGTCTTTTGTTCCCATACTAACAAACCTTCCGTTATTTATTTAGATTATCTTTCAGCGGAGCTGGAAGGTAGCCATTAGACTTTAATTGCAAGGTGGCATCTGCCTAGCCATTTGAGCGGGTAGGCTGTGGGTGGCTGGGGGTTACCCAGCCGCCTCTATATATACTCTCACAGCAGCGAAATATATCACTTTTTCTTTTGACTAGGTAGAAATTGGACGCGACCTCTCTCTCCCTGACTTCTTGAACTTTTGATTCTGTTTTCTCTGTTTCAGGCGTGCGTGTTCTCTCTACGATTGCCTTCATGCGAACTTGTCCAGGGCGCAAGGGTGCCGTGTGTGGTATTTTCATGTCGTCGTTGGAGACCGGCCTGGACTCTCTGTGTACTTCGTGCAGAGGGCATCTCTGCGAGTAGGGTTCGCCCTGCGCAGACTGTAGGGAGTGGCCTGCCTCCCATTGGTAGAAATTTGGATGGCGCACAAAGAAAGCGGTGAAGTGCGATCTTTCTCCCTCAGGGGTGAGGAAAGCGCGTTCTTCTTCTCGCACCCCCAAATCTCTTTCTAAAGCTCCTTCTCACTTGTGCTCATCCGAGGGGCGATCGAGTAAGAGCGCAGACCAACTAACTCCTTGGCAACCCCGGAGTGCTTCCCCTAGACCGCTTCACCTCCAGCCACCGGGGAGCCATTCTCCCTTTCAGATCTTTTGAAGGTGCGGGCGATCTTAGGTATTTCGGAACCCCCTTCGAAGGAAGAGCTTCTGCGCCTTCGTCAGGGTGGAGCTAGGAAGGACCCTTCTCCAGAGCCTTCAACCTCTCATGCTCTGGAAGTGTGGGAAGTTGATCTCTCGCCCTCTCCTGGCCTTTCCACACGCGGGCTAGGTGATCGCTCGCGTTCGCCTCTCCAACGTCCTCCAGCTGACGATGAACCCGCTCGCCATTCTGGGGCCTTGTTGTCCTGTAACCCTCAACCCTTTGTTTCTACCCACAAGAACCCGCAGGTTAAAGGTGTAGATCTTCCGGGGACCCGGTCTCCTACCAGCAGCAGTGCTGAAAAACGAGCATCACGATCTGAGCGTTCTTCTTCTAGAAGGCGTTCACGCTCCAGAGAGAGCTTCACGCTCACTAGACCTCATATCTCAATGCTTTCCTCGAAGGCGTTCCTCTTCACGAGAAGTCTCGCGATCACATTCTGCACGATCACGAGCACAGTCTAGACCTAGAACCAGACGATAGCGTTCTAGATCTGTACGATCTAGATCAAGAGAATGGCGCTCACCCTCCTGAGGACGATGCTCCCGTTCACGAGGGCGGCATTCACGTTCGCGAGGGTACCATTCATGAGAACGACGTTCTCGTTCGCGAGATAGGCATTCTCAACGTTCACACCGTTCTTGAACGTGATCTAGACGCTCCCGTTCACGAACATCTCGTTCATGATCATGAACCACGTGTTCGCGATAAAGGTCTAGACGTTCGGATCGTCTAGAGGTAGAGGTAGGCGTTCGCGCAGTCCCTCAGCGCGTAGCCCTTCAACCTGACCTCCTTCCAAACGATCTCGGACCGAACCTGATCTTGAGAATGACCACCCCTCAGACAGGCATCCAACTAAATGCCCTGTGCCTTTCACTGCCTGGGGAGTATTAGAAAAGCGCTTGCCTATGCGATGCTTGGAAACGCGTCCTGTTACGACACGTTCTCCTACGATAAGAGTAAGAGTTCCTACTCAGAGGCCTTCCCTGCCGATATCGTTGGACATAGGTGCTTCTTTGATGCAGCAGGAAGGTGTTAAGATCTTCATCTTCCTATGTGGCTCCTAGTGCTCCTGTTGTTAGCACTTCTGTTCGTGAATCGCGTCCGTTGACGCGTGAAACACTCTATTTTGTGTGCGAATCTTGTGATTTCGCGAGCAAATTGACGATTTCCGCAAGCAGTTCACGTGCAGATGTGTCGGAACTGCAAACAAGTACGGTACCAACACCTTCGCATAAATCTTCTAGAGATGAGAGCAGTTTACCTACCTTTTCATCAGTTCCAACAATTGCTGGCAGATCACTCTGTGTTGTTGATGAGCGACAACACCACAGTAGTGGCTTACATAACAGGGCGGTACCTTCTTGCAGCCTCTATGCCATGCCATCTTGTAGTAAAAATCCTCAGAAAGTCATAAGAACATTCGGTGTCCCTATCAGCTCGATTCATTCCGGGGAAGAGAAATGTGCACGCGGACAATCTGAGCAGAGCGACTGAGATAGTAGACTCCGAATGGTCTTTGAATCGTCAGATAGCCAACAAAGCCCTGACTTTGGGGGTTCCCCGGCTGTAGACCTGGTTGCAACATCTCTCAACAGTAAGCTTCCGCTATATTGTTCTCCCGTCCCGAACCCTCAGGTTCTATGGCAAGATGCATTTCAACAACAGTGGGACAACATCAACATTTTGTCTGATGAGAAGACTGGTCAACAAGACCAGAGCATCTAAAGATCTAATGATAACCCTTGTAGCTCCACTATGGCATCAAGCAGAGTGGTTTCCAGACCTCCTGCATCTTATAGTAGATCTGCCGCGAGAGCTTCCTCCGCGACCAGATCTACTCAAACAACCACACGGGAACATTTTCCAGAGGACTGTGCAGTTGCTTCGACTTCACGCGGGGAGACCATCCAGCATCTCGTCTCTTAGAAGAGCTTTTCTCGACAAGTTGCGGAGAGAATGTCCGGTTACTTGCGTAAGTTCCCAGCCTCGGTCTACCAGGCAAAATGATGAGTATTCTGTGGTTGGTGTTTTGGAAGGAATATCTCTCCGCTCGATGCCAATATTCCAGTAATAGCGAGTTCCTTGTATACCTTCGGGAGGAAAAGCCCCTTTCAGTGTTGGCAGTGAAAGTTTATTGCTCAGCATTAAGCCTTACCTTTAAGCTGAAAGGAGTTGACATTTTCTCTTCTTTGGAGCTTTCTTTATTCCCAGTCAGTGATTAGACCTCCTTCTTGGAACGTGGTTCACGTCTTGAGACCCTTAGAAGGACCTCCCTACGAATCGTTACGCCGTGCAACTGACTGAAACCTCCCTTTGAAGACGGCGTTCGTGCCCGCTTTAGCCTTAGCAAAGAGAGTCAGCGAACTGCATAGCCTCTTGTATGACGTCGCCCATTCAAGAGGATGGGGGGAAGTGACACTCAGCTTCATCCCTGAGTTCATTGCTAAGACTCAAAATCCCAGCGTACTGCAACATAGATTTAGGCCCTTTTAAAGTGCGAGTCTTCATTCTGTAACCAATGACCCAGATCAGTTGTTACTGTGCCCAGTGAGGAGTTTGAGATACTATCTTAAATGCACTGCAGCAACACGACCCTGACTTACACTTCAGTTTGTTAGCTCAGGGAGAGTAAAGAGGAGGATCACTAAGAACACGGTTTCCTCCTGGATCCGACAAGTAATGGAAAGAGCCTTTGCTCCCGATCTGGCTCTAGCTTGCTGACCTAGAGCCCATGATGTCAGGGGAATCAGCACTTCCTTGGCATTCAAACACAACTTCTCCGTGTTGCAAGTACTTCAATCGAGCATGTGTAAGAGACAGACCACCTTCATAGCCCATTATTTAAAAGACATGACCCACAGTAGACTCGATATGTTCACTATCGGTCCCGAGGTGGCTGCTCATCAAGTGCTTTAAAAATACCTCAGGCTCCTTGATGGACAAGTAGTAGTTAGTTGAGGGTATTAGTTACCTGGGTTGAGACTGGGATGAATGAGAGAATGCCTGGCTTTCCTTTCTTCATCTTCCCCTTCTTTGGGTTACAGCACCATGGGTCCCTCTACAAGCTGGCTTCAACCTCTGCAGGTAATTATATCACTGCCCTTGTGTAGCCTCGTACAAGTCATAAATTTATATACTGTCCATGTCCCCATTGCTCTCTGCAAGGTAAGCAATGGGATACGTCTTGTTTTCCCATATAAACTTAGAAGATGTTCATACAAGACAACAAACGCTAGTGTATTACATTGTATTGCACAGGCCGCTATTATACTCACTTTGTATGTTTTAGCGATCTGTCAAAGTTTTCCCTAGATCACAGTCATATACTGTACTAGGTAAAACCGGGTCAATGTCCATGCCAGAACTAGGACTTCCACCCACCTAAGAGTTAGTCATCCAAATAAATAATGGAAGGTTAGTTAGTATGGGAACAAATAACAAATTTGGAGATAATTTGTATTTTTCCCCAACTAATACAAACCTGGAGTTATTTATATAAATTGGCCCGCCATCACCTGTCCCCCAGAAGTCCTGCCTGCAATCAAAAGGGACGTATCTCACTGAAGTGAGAGTATATATAGAGGTGGCTGGATACCCCCAGCCACCCCCAGCCTACCTGCTTAAGTGGTTAGGCAGGGTTACCACCTTGCAATTAAAGTCTAATGGCAACCTTCCAACTCTGCCAAAAGATAATCCAAATAAATAATGTTTTACAGGTACATTACTATGAAAGGTTGTAATTTTGTTGTATTATTCTACAGCTCCAAAGAACAGTAGAAACTCTGAAGCTTTCTACAAAGAGATTGAATGAACTAGAGAGGGATCTTACTGAAGTAGAGGGTACCAATGACCGCCTGGATAGAGAGAACAAGTCCCTTCAAAAAGAGGTTAGTAAGTCCTCATTACAATCTTTCAGATGCCATTGATCAAGCATTTGTTGATATAGAGTCAACTTTTTCGAAACTCAAAGTTTCTCCCTTTAGTTTTTGAAACACATTTTATTGATTATGAATATGTCAAGTTTTTATAATGTCTAATAACGCAACTATATTTCAAAAAGAATAATTGGTTATTTATTGTAAAAATAGATATTTTTTTTTTTGTTGAACAATCTTGAATTGTCCATACTTTAGATTAAACCTACAACCTCATGCAAAGTGTATAAATTTCTTCATATAAATTTACTTACAATGTTATTTAATGGATTTGAGATAATACTTTAATGATAACACTAGCAATTTTACAGTTCTCTTCTAAATGTTTAGATAGAAGTCACTATTTGCTGTTAGACATTTTATGACTTAAAAAAAATCCTTTAGTTAATAGATCTTATCAATTAAAAAATCCTTTAGTTAATAGATCTTATCAATTACAATAAGGTGGCTGACTTTTTTCATTACAGTACTGTATATCCATTATTGATTACCACCATTGGAGTACAGTACATTACTATTTATAATGGCTTCATTCATATGGAGGTTTAAAGAAGAAATGGAAAATGAAAGGTGATTATTTGAAATATCTTTTTTTTCCACCATTGAGCCCAGTACCAATTACGTAATTGAGTTGTGTGCACTGTATTGCAGATATCTAGGTTGCGGACAGCAATGGAAGTTAAAGATAGTTTGATAGATGAAGCTGCAAGTAAGACATCTACACTGGAGAGAGATGTAAAGCGACTTAATAAGGAAGTGAATGGACTTCGGGGCAGCGATAATAGGTATGCCATATATACTGTAGTGTAGAGTTACCAAGGTTTGAAGTACTTTATGAAGTGGTATGTCTAATAGATATTTGTTTGATATTATTACATTTCAATTTGATATACAGGTTTGTTGATTTTGCCTTAGAGAGGGAGTATTTGTAATATCTTTTCAATAACTTCACAGAGTTAGAGAGTTGGAAAAAGAGAAACGTGAATTTGAACAGCATATGATGACAGAACGTAAAACTTTGAACTGCTTACGGGAAGACTTGGTTGCAGAGAAAGTGAGTTATGTTACATTTGAATTTCGTTTTAATGATCAAAATCAATGGAAGTATATGAAGTAACTATAGACAGAAAAGCAGCAATCCATAGAAATTCAGTAATGGGTAGATAGTCATTTACCTAACTTTTCACGTATATTTTAATTTTTTAATCATTGTTAAAAAAAGATAGAACTATATTTTTTATCATCAATAGTTTGCCTATTTTATTATTATTTGTGTAGATAATGTTATATCTATGTTTTTCGAGGAAGTAACTCTGGCTGCTTTACTATTTCCAGGTAAAAACTCAACAGCTATGTAATCAGCTTGACAGCCTGAAATCTGATCTAAGCAAGTTAGGATTGAATGCTGAAAATTTAGCTGCCCCTGTTTCTGATAATGAGAGCGAGTAAGAGTTTTATGATTCTTTCTTCATGTTGCACTTCCTTTTTTGTTAACTTGGTAGAGGTTTATGTAATTTGAATATTACTGCATGTAAAATGGCACTGATTTCTATATTTCTGACAAAGATATGGTATCTATGATTTAACTAACCAAAAATGGGTATTTTCATCATTTGATATTTCAGTAGTGGAAGTGTTTTCATGACATTGATAATAGTTGTGATGCCGTAGACTGATGTAATTACCAATTAGTTGTAGAATATTACTTCCAGTACAGAAATTAATCTGGTCTTTTTGTTTTATATAAGCTAAAGTTTTAATATTTTGTACATTTCATTACTTGCAAACTGACACTATCTGAGCATTGTGTTTAGAAGGCCACTTTTATACATTGTAGTATTTTGTCACAGGTGGAAGAGCACACTGTAAGCCCAATACAACAACTGACTGGCACTGGCATAACATGTTTATCCTTTTAGAAATTAATTTGCCATGAAGCTTGCCTATATTACTTTTAGTAGTGGTATTCAAGCTAGTGGATCAACCAAGTGTTATTTATGATTTCAGCATACAGATATCCAGAATAATGCGCAGTACAAAGAAATTAAACAGGTACAGTTGCCAAAGGCAAAAGGTCCGTTAATTTTTTCATCGATAACTTTTGATAAGAGCTTTAAAAACCTGTGCACTTCCACTGTCATATTTCATTTCTCTATCCTTACAATAATATTTATTAATGTCTAAGTGCATTTAAAATGCTTCTACAATGTCAGTATATTCATTCTGAAATTTTATTGGCCATGATTGGTTTCTTATAGAAATTAAAGAGTAAATTTTGCTGTATATATATTTTTTCAAATGGTACAGTTTAGCACTACAAGAATTAGTTTCCCTTTCCATTCCTTAGGCTCTCCTACATTACAGCCTTACGGCATAAATTCATGATTGATGTAAAGTTTTCCAATGATTTTATTTGAAAATTGTATGCCTTTTTTACCTTTAGTTGAATATATCTACTTTTCTATTATTTTTTAGAAATTAATTAATTTTTTTACAAGCCATACATAATACCTTGTTGTCTTGAAATTTTTCTTTAGATTTTTCAAAAAAGAAGAATTGTCTCCTGTAGGCTACTTAAATATAATTAGATATCTAATGATCTGTTGCTTTTACCACTTTTTTCTTGTAGAAATTAAACATTTAATGAGGAATACTGAAGATTGAAGTTTAATTTATATTTTTCTTTTATTTTGTAGATTCTAATAACATTGTTACGTAGCTATTCAAATGCATATCAGCCAACCATATATTGAAGATTAGTTAGATCATAAATTGTGGCACTATCTGTCGTGCAATAACTACTGTTTGGAGATTTTCTTATGGTTACTGTACTTGTAATTGCTTCTCTATTAATATTATCATTTACCTGCTAGGGTGTCATTGGGCTTTGTTTATTAAGTAATGGAATTTCAGTAATTTGTCACCTCCATGCTTGGCCTTTCAACATTCAAGAAAAAGAAAAAAAGAGATTCTTGTGACAATGTTCCTTTTTATAGAATGCATGATCATCATTGTTATTGTTTGAAAATTTATTACCCATCTTGTTGACAGTACCATAATGTAAAATTCAAGGGTTATTGCAAGTGTTAAGAATAATCAAGTTGTTTTCCTTTTTTTTTTTTTTGCATGATATTTTCATTATCTTTAATGGATTAAATCCTTTTCATTCATTATTGAACATTTTGAATGTGAAGATCCAGATTTGACTACTAGAAAACTAAATAACAATGAACAAAAGTGAAGCAAAAATAATGAGTGCTATGAGAGACTACCAAGATTAAATAGACTAATTAGAGTATGTTAATGTACTAGTCTCATCTAGTTTTATGTAAAGATTAATTTGCTCTGACATACTGTATATTGTTTGTTTGATATCCATGGTAATTGTACAGCTTCTTCTGATTACTGTATTATTAATGTGTCCAATTCTGGAGGCTATCACCTATTCAAAAACTTTTTCTCTTCAAATTGCTATCTATAAGCTTGCAATAATGTAAATATTTAACTATTAAATTTTGTTAAACTGTCCATTTAAATACTTGTACTATATTGTTAAATAGAATAATTGCTCACATTTTACCTTTGGTACTGACTATGGCCCATGAAATTAAAAATACATCAGTTTACTCTATATATAGTATTCAAGTTCTGATAATGAATAATTGTAAAGTGACCATAAACCATTTTGTTATAGTAATTTATTGTCTGTCAGTCCTTCCTTTTTCGTCAAGATTGAAAAATGTGAATGGAGTGCTAAGCATATCATTATCAATCCAATAGCTACTTGGAAATTTGATTTGGATTGTTTTATGAAAGCAGGCAATGTAAAAGAAATGCTATACTTTTATATTTAGTATTGCAGAATAAGAATAATTCCATGAATGCTTGAATTCATATTGATAGCCCAATATGAAGCTTATTCTTTGTTTTTTTCAGTGTGTTGTTTGCAAAGCATAGTAGGGTTTATATGCACTTTAAGTTGAACTGTTTGGTCTATACAAGCCTATCAAGGATACATGTATTAAGTTCTCCAAATTTTGATTCATAAAGAGAGTTTAGTATGAGTGCTGGAATTTTATGAAAAACTTTGTTATAGAAATTTATACATTAATATGTTTTCAGTCGTTACAAAGCATTGGAAGCCATGTTAGAGGAAACTTTGAAGCATAGCGTAGAAGTGAGGGAAGAGAAAATAGTTTCATTGGAGACTCGATTAAGTGAATCAATCAGCAGAAATAAAGAACTTCGTAAAGAATTAATGGAGGTAAGAAAAATTTATTTTGGCATTGATGATATTTTTTGATAGTCAAATTATAATATATTCTTTAAATTCAAAGGTACTGTACTTTTGTTAAGGCGTTTTAGAATTTATTGCCTTGTAAATTTAACGTTTAATTGCATGGGTGATTATTTTATAGTTTTCAGAATGGAAATCAAACTTCCTGGATTTCCTTCTTTAGAAAGCAATATTACAAGGTTATCGTCCCTCCCCTTTGCCATTTCTATACTGACTGTTCATTATGATGTAAAATGTTTAGACCAGATTATGGTTGAACTTGTATCTGCTGACGTGATGTCATATTATATCTCCCAACATTCTGTTATGAAATTTGTCTCTTTTCCTCTTCGTTAATGAAGACTCCTTCCTCCTCTTTGTTTATTCATATCATTTATTAATTCATGACCATATTTTTCCTACCTTACCTTGTTGGATTTACTGGCCCCATGAAACCACTTTACACTTTGAATATCTTAGTTTTTATTTCTCTTAAATTTTCTTTTTTTGGAAAACACTCATTGTGAATACAGTATACAGTGTATTGGCATCTTGATATAACTCAGTTAAGTCCAGTTTCTTCCCATTTGTCTTGTCTCCTATCCAAATCTATTTCTCTTGTTGGAAAGTTAATTTTGTAAGCTCTGGCTATTTCAAAATTGACATGGATAGATTAATTAGCTAAAATTGCTAAATCTGTATATAAATACATAATTTATTGTATAGTTTGGTTATTGTAAATTCTCTATACAGTACTCCAATTATTAGAATTTGTAAACATTATTGCTGTCATAATTGAGTGCTATTTCTCTTATCTCTTCCTCGATAAGAAAGTATTTTCATATTATCCGTGTCCCTATCTTATCTCATCTTTTGATTCTTGATCCGATGCAAGAAGACTCTATCTCATTTCTAAAGGTAAAATTTATTTCTATGAACCTCCTCTGATGTTTGTATTGCTTCTTCTTTGGAAGCTCTGTTTTATTGAGATTTATCCCTAAAACTAAAAGAAATAGATATTTTTTTGCCTTTCAATAGATTTATGCCTCTAGGAAAGTAATGAGACAACCTATCAGTTAATGGAAAGAAGTGCACTCGCCCATATGTAGAAGAGGCGCACACACACCACAAAGTGCTTCCAATTTTTAGATGAAAATTGACATGATCCGCACATGTGCCCCAGACTGCATATATATCTCTGAAGAAGAACTAGATCTTGATGTGGATCTTCACCCCCTGGTTTGTGCTAAGGCATGCTTGCATACCCAGTGCAATCTTATTCTTTTGAAGAAGAAGTGAAGCCTCATTTTTTGTATGCACGCCACAGAGAGCACTTATGGTTCTGAAGAGGAGTTAGCTTTTGATGTTGATCTTCATTCTTATGCATATACTATTTACTATTAAGAGGTTGATAATCCATCTTGTACATGCTAAGGCATGCTTGCATCCCTCAGAGTGTGCCCAACATTCCGAAGGAGAGCTCACTGATGAATTGGTGTCTCACACCAATGCACCAGCCCAATTGTTAGAAGAGGTACTGTCTTACGAGCTTGATACTCATTCGCATGCACATGCCCTACAGTGCACCCGTTATTTTTCTGAAGAATTCTCCAATTGGGCAAATCCTTATTCTCGACGAGCATGCTCTACAAAGCAGCATTATTGAGAATATGAACTGATTTATGAAGTTGAGACTTGATCGTGCACACCACTCTGCTTGCACACCATTCTGCTTGCACACACTCATATGTTCACAAGCACCCTTCAAATTGACAGCTCTCTCCCATGCATAAGAAGTCCATGGGCAGTCTCTTTTACCTCTTGGTGACTCGTGTGCATGCACGCTCTTATGGAAAAGCGATTGCATCTGTTCGCTAGAGTAGCGAACTTATGATTTTGCCCTCACCTTGTGAGGAGTACTCTCCTAGGCACTCACACACTACAATGTACTCGCATGCTTTGTTTTGTGCTTGCGTATCTAATATTTAGCACTCACCTAGAAGTGATAGCGAACCTAGATATTCACGCTTACCCGGAGAGGCTTATGCTCCTATTTGTGCGCACCCTCATGTGTCTAAGCACTTTTGTTCACAAGAAATCACCTACCAGACTGCTCAAAAGAGCATGAAATTCTCCTGATCATGCATTCCCTCGTGCCCTGGCTGCAAGCACTCACGGTCCACAGGTTCTTCCTGAACAAAAGTGCGAGCCCTTTAGCAGTGTAGGTCTTTGACCAGTCACCCAAGGCTCACACAGGATCAGTGGGCACCTCCAGGGCTGCTAAGGAAGAGAGCCCCTTTGCTGTGACCTTCTCCTCATCGGAATACCGGCCAGGTTCTATATTAGAACCATTAAAGAAACTGGGCGAACCTTGATGACCCATGGATCGTTTCGTCTCCCCCGTACCATTTTTAGGAGACAAGTCAATAGATATAGATCCTATTATTCCGGATTAGGAACCTACTCCATCAGAAGCTCAGAAGCAGAAAACCCTGAATGTGAATCATCTATCCTGAAGGGCCAGGCTATTATCAGGCGAATGAATGGTTTAAGGGAAATTTTCAGGCTTCTGGTCAAGAAGAGCAAGACTTCCATTGACCACTTATTTGGGGCGCATAGAGGTTAAGACCCACCTTGGAACTTTGCTGGTCTGAAATGACTTGAAGCTAGCAAGAATGTATACGCACAAGTTTCCGGGAGAAGAATTCTCTCAGAGCTAGTCTATCTAACAAAATCCTGTCCCCCTGTGCTCTCAAAGCAAAGCATAAGAAATTTTATGCACGTGTGCAAAACTGCTAACCTCTTATGATGTCACTGAGTGAGATAATTATGGTCAGATTCAGGGCGAAGCCCTTCAACCTCTCCCCTGTGGAAATGATTTTTAAGTTTTTTGAGGACCATTTGAAGGCTTCCAGTGGCATTATTTTGCTTAAAATGCAACACATTTGATAGAGATACTAATGACATAAACCCACATAACTGGTTGAGGTGACAAGAAATTTTTATTTTCTCCAATAATTTCTCTACTGTAATATTTCTTTACATGTTATGTTGGTATATAGTTATCCAGTCAGAAAATTATTGTCATTTTTGGCACAGGAGTGTTCATGATAATTTTCACAATGTTCACATTGAAAATAGTCACTAAAACCAATTTCATAATTCCACTTCTTTTCCAGATCTAGTAAATGCAATATACAACATAAAATACGCCACAGCTGCTCGAGTAACACATTTGTTTCTTGCCTATGTTGTCCTTTTGGTTAATAAAATCAAAATAATTGTTCTAAACTGTAACTGCCTTGACTATGAATACTACACATGTTGCAAAAGTTTATTTACATAGTTCCCAAGTGTCCTGCCATGTGTTATCTATAAACGGGTTTTTGTTAAAACTTTTTGTCAAGGCATGAGATTTTGGTAACTGCACTTGAGTGTTTGACACGAGGCTAAAATGTGTGAGTCTCATGCAGCATGCATGACAGTTGACAGGTATGCCTGTGGAAGCCAGTCCTTTCCCCTCTACCAATTGATTCTGCAGTTACGACATCGATGGAAAGACTCAGGGTCAAAGCCTACCATCTTTTCAGCTTCCAAGTCAGCCAACATGGAAGCTGCTTTTATAGTGATCTGCCAGGTGATATCCTGGCTGGAGCACTGGTCATGTGCAGTGGCATTGTTCACCACTTCTTGGGACCTTTCAGAGCCAGAGAACAAAAAGTGCATTACTGGTTTAGTCCTTTTGAGGGAAAATGTAGTCACCTGTTTGGCTCATCAGTCAGCCAACCAGCAGACTTACTGGGTCCTCAAAAGGAGAGACTTGTGGCAGCAATGTTTGAAACGCAAATCAATCAGAGAGAGGCTTTTGCCCTGAGAAATGCTCCTATTCTCAAGAGCTCAGCCCTCTTCCCTCCCATGGAAGTTGAAGAGACGGAAAAAACGGAGGAAATCGTCTTAGGACTATTTTCCACTGAGCTATCTCCTTCAAGGATGAAGGACCCCAAAATCTATACAAAGTCCACAACACCTTTAAAGTCTCCTCCAAAGAAGCTTTCATCTATTCCAAGAGCAAAACCTTTCTGTCTTCTTCTCGTTGAAACCCAGATCTGAGTTAACCCTTTGAACCCTGAGGTGCGCAGCCCAGAATGGGACGAGGAAGAAGAGGAGCCAGAGAATGGAAGGACAGGGAGCCCCCCTCTTGCTGCCACAAGTGAGGGGATGCCTATAGAGCCTTTAGGCAAGGTAGAAATCACATGGGGTCGAGAAATGGACTGTAAATGTCTTTAGGGACGTATACAATATCCCATTCATTAGCTCTTGTCCTTCCCTCACTCTGATGACGTTATCATCATACAATCCGAAGTCTGAGAAGCACCTCATCCTCCAATCAGAGGGGGCCAGACTGTTAGGTAAAGGTACACTAGAGATTGTACACGATGGATCTTGACAGATCTCGTAGAACTTGTATGTCCTACAGACTCCGTTTAAAATTGAGAGGGCGACCACCGTATGCTAAGCTATCTGGAGGAATGACTTTATGCTCTCGCTAGACCTGAAAGAAGCATTCTCTTAAATACCAGGCCATCGGTATTCTCTTCTCCTCTGGGGGAGGGAAGATTTTTCAGTTTAAATTCTTGTTTTTTGGACTGTTAATTACCCTCCAAGTATTCACTCGCGTGTTCACGCTAGTCTTGACTTGTGATATTGCCAAAGGCGTACGTCTACTTAGGTACCAAGACGGGTTGTTGATTCTGTCCTACTCCTGGAGACAGCTCCATCAACATTGGGACAAACCTCTCTCCTTTTGCCACAATCTGGAGATTGTGGTAAACTTAGAGATGTCTAACCTCATGCCTAAGCAGTGGACGAAGTACTTGGGAATGATATACGGCAAGTGTTAGTAAAAACCGGACCCTAAAGACAATGTTCTTGCTTGCTTTGGCAAAGTGAGTAGGCGAGATACACAGAATTTCAAACAACGTTAGTCCTTTTGAGGGTTGGAGAAAGGTTTCCTTTACCTTTTTTCTGGAGTTTATTACTGAAACCCAGAACCCTGCTATTGACCATCGAATGTTTGAGACCTTCTCCATCTCCGCCCTTA
This sequence comes from Palaemon carinicauda, assembly GCF_036898095.1. Classification (NCBI taxonomy): domain Eukaryota; kingdom Metazoa; phylum Arthropoda; class Malacostraca; order Decapoda; family Palaemonidae; genus Palaemon; species Palaemon carinicauda. The sequence continues at coordinate 124,556,718 of NC_090725.1, read as the reverse complement.
GTGATGAGACCGATGATTTGCAGGAATGGATTTTTTTGCTGTGTGAGGGCACAAAGAAGCTACCTGTAGCAAATACAGTTCTTACCAAGGCTTCAAAAGCTGTTCATTAATTTGAACAGGTATAAGAGGAAAATATCCAAAAACAACCATCTTCCGGCTTCGAGAAACAATAAGAAGTGTATTCCCTTCATCTGGGAATCCCGAAGAACGTGCACAGGCACATGCTCTCAAAGTCATGGGAGTTGGTGCATCACTAGCCTTTTGGGAGAACCTGTCAGTAGCAAAAGTGTTGAAGTCGGGGGTCTGGAAAAGTTGGACAATCTTCACAGTCCACTACCTAAGGGAATATACTCACACATTCTTTGATGTGTTCTCCTTAAGAACTATAGTAGAAGCTCAAGAGA
>NC_090725.1:124531314-124551314 GCF_036898095.1 Palaemon carinicauda | reverse complement strand
CACCTTCTTTTAGTAACTTTCATTAAGGATGATCATAAACTATTGAAGAAAATAGCTTAGGGACTTCTGTGTACATACATATAAAAGTTGAGTAGTGCAAAATAACAATCTACTATGTGAACCATAATATTATCCAATCTTGGGTATAAAAATCTGCCCTCAAAGCAAGTTCTTTCTCTATTATTAGTTTATAACACCACTTAAAAGGATGACATATCTATCTGCATTACTCAATTATATCCAAGTACAGGTATTTTTTATTATAATATGATTTTAGCATCCAAGGTTATATTATTATATTATTTCTGTGAAACTCCCCTTATGTTCATAAGGCTTCATTTTCTCGAAGCTGGTTTAATGTTGATGTCTACCCTAAAATTCTAGAAATTTCCCATTTCGTTGCTCCTCTAGTGGAGTATTAAGTTATATGGCCATGTATGACATTAACTGCTCTTGGGTATGATACTATAATGGGCTATTTTAAGTCTTCTCGCCAGTCTGGTTAAGAAATTATCGTGTTATTTTATCCACAAATTTAAATTGTGTTTATTGTGATTTAAAAGGTCATTTAGCCGCAGATTTGTAGGGGATGACTTCACTAGGATGTGTTTTGCATTCGTGGTCATTTTTTAAAGGATTTATTGCGGGGGGGGGGGGGGGGGGGTAAATATCCACTTTCTCTTTGTATTGTATGGAAGGCAGCGGTGTGATGTGGAGAAAATGATTTACATTTTTTTTTAATTTCATTATTATGGTGAGTATAATTATATAAATTCAATAGGTTGTTCATAAAAGCAAATTTGTTAACTATGTGATCAGTTATTTTATTGTTATAACATCCAGATCATAGACCCTTAAAAACTTGCAGCCAGGTATCTAAAAGTAAAAGTATCAACATTTCACTTTTATGTTATATTAATGGGTAAGATACAAACTATTAAAGATTTATAGAAAATACTAATTCTTTGTAAAGAGTGAATTTAGCTAATAACAGCACTTTCTGTAATTGATTCTATTTATGAATTTCTTCAATAGCCTATGTAATCCACTATGAAGCAATTTATAAACCCAAAGCTAGCAGTAAATATAAACTTTTGCCCTTCTAATGAATTGAATATGTGAATCAGAAATAATAAGTAAATATAACATTTATTAAAACAAGAACACTTATAAAGTATGACATACAGAAGAAAGTTAAAGCAGTCAAGGAAACAGAAGAACACATGGACCAAGTGATGGATTTGTCCATTTGTTCCGTAACCGAAATACAAACCACGCTATTTACAAAGGGTATTACTTTTAGCGTAGCTGAAATGGCGAGCCATTAGAATTTAACGAGGGTGTATTACCCCCGCGCTAGTTAGCGGGGGGGTAGGGGAGTGGTAGCTAGCTACCCCTCCTCCCCCTCACACACAGGTGAATACTCACTTTCACTTTTGGCTCGGACTGTGACAGACGTCTCTGTCTTGGTCCTCGCTTGGCAGCCATTGTCTGTTTTGTCTTTACTTAATCGCTTACTTTTCTTTTACTCAATATATATGTAAACATGTTTTCATGTTTGTATATATATTTGAGTATAGAAATAAGTAAGTTTCCTTTTCAGATGTGTGTGTGTAGTGTACGATATCTACGTGGAGGCCTCGGCAGTTAGGCCACCACGGCCTAATTTTATGGGTTGCGATCGAGTTTGACTTCGGTCTTTCTCTCTCTCTCTCTCTTGAGGTCGTTCACCCTTTTACTATGTTTTACTACTCCCTTGTAGCTTCCTTCCCGTGTGGGTGGGGTTGCTACGCCGTACATTTTGTCTCAATTAGTTTATGAATCTAATTGTAGTTGTTAATTTTTCAGCTTGTAGAACGATTCCTTTCGGGGTTTTCGTTTTTTCTTTAGTGTTCATTCATTTTTAAATTACATAGTTACATAGTTACATAATTATAATTGTTATAATTCTGTTTTGGTTACAGCTCTCCTTCCGCGAGTGTAAGTGGTTGTGAGGGCACGTGCCTGTTGTGTAATTCTTGTTCCTTTTCCTCGGGATTCCTCTTCGGAGCCTTCCCGGGGGAATGAATGTGTACTAATATTATTTGTTTTATTTTTTTACAGTTACCGATCTAGTTCGTTTCTGTAATATAGCAACGGTGTGAGCTGTCTGGTTGAGTCCTGGGGATTCGGCTGTTGCTGCCTCCCCCCTTGTATTGTCGTCAGGGGCGTGTCTCCTTCTACTGGTAGTACTCCCGTGTCGACGGACAGCTCTCCAGTTCATTTTAGAACAGTCAGGAGGCTTGCCTCCTTGGGCGGATAACTTTCCTTCCGAGGGAAGTTTTTTCCTGTCCAGGCTTGAGCTTTTCCTCTTTTGGGGGGTTCTTCTCTTGCCTTTTTTTCGTGCGACTATGCTCTTGGTGCTGAGCGGTCGCACCTGCAGTTTCGCTCAAGGGGCTGGGCAACTGCAGGAGCTCCTCTTCGGAGGATTGCCCCTCTTAGGTCACTGGCTGACCAGTCTCTTCCACGAAGTGTTTCTCTTTCGTTCGCGAGAGAGTACACTCATAGAGACTCCTCTTCGGAGGTTTCTTCTGTTGCTGTTGCTGTTGGCCTCCCTCGCCGTAAGGCCCTCCGTCCGCCTCGTCGTAAGGGCCTCTCATCTCCCTATAAGGGTGCTTGAGGCGCCTTTTTGAATCTCCGTTTGCAGCCTACAACTTCTTTTTCTCGATCTTCCGTCTTGGTGCAGATGGACAGCAGTCTAATCTCGTCTTCCGACGGGCAACGGTCTTCCCGACGGACAACGGTCTTCCCGACGGACAGCGGTCTTCCGACGGACATCAGTCTCCCGGCGGACAACGATCCCTTCGGGGCAAAGGGTTGCCCCCACGGGGGTTCTTCCCTTGCGTGTCAGGGTTTCCCTGCGCGCCCTTCTGTTCGTCAGCGCTCTCCTGTTCGTCAGCGCTTTCAAGATGATCTTCCCTGTGGTTCCTGTTACGTGCCCTGTGCGCCCACGTTCGCCCTCGCGATCTAGAACTTCGGTTCAGGTCGGGGTCAAGGACCCTTCTTCTTTGCGCAGGCTTCCACGCGTAGCCTTCTGCTCGTCAGCGATCATCAGCTCGTCAGCGATCATCAGCTCGTCAGCGATCATCAGCTCGCCAGCGATCGTCAGCTCGTCAGCGATCATCAGCTCGCCAGCGATCTCCAGATCGCCCACGTGTGTTACAGCTGGCACGCCAACGTTCTCCAACACTTCTGAAGGAACATGGTTCTCCAGCTACTAGCTCAACTGCGGATGCTGATCGCCATCGCGCGACCCTCAACTGCAGATGCTGACCGCCATCGCGCGACCCTCAACTGCAGATGCTGACCGCCATCGCGCGACCCTCAACTGCAGATGCTGACCGCCATCGCGCGACCCTCAACTGCAGCTGCTGACCGCCATCGCGCGACCCTCAACTGCAGATGCTGACCGCCATCGCGCGACCCTCAACTGCAGATGCTGACCGCCATCGCGCGACCCTCGACTGCAGATGCTGCTCGCCATCGCACAACCCTGAACGATTGCCCGCTTACGCATGCTGCTCCTCATCGCACCACCCTGAACGATCGCCCTCCTGCAGATGCTGATCACCATCGCACCCTTTCACGCGATCATTCACCTGCGCATGCTGCTCGCCATCGCACAACCCTGAACGATTGCCCGCTTACGCATGCTGCTCCTCATCGCACAACCCTGAACGATCGCCCTCCTGCAGATGCTGATCACCATCGCACCCTTTCACGCGATCATTCACCTGCGCATGCTGCTCGCCATCGCACAACCCTGAACGATTGGCCGCTTACGCATGCTGCTCCTCATCGCACCACCCTGAACGATCGCCCTCCTGCAGATGCTGATCACCATCGCACCCTTTCACGCGATCATTCACCTGCGCATGCTGCTCGCCATCGCACAACCCTGCACGATAGCCCGCTTACGCATGCTGCTCCTCATCGCACAACCCTGAACGCTCGCCCTCTTGCGGATGCTGATCACCATCGCACCCTATCACGCGATCATTCACCTACACATGCTGCTCGCCATCGCTTACCGCCAGCGATCTTCTTCACCTACGCGGCAGCACGATCCCTCGCCGTCACGCCCATTCCCCTGCGCGCCCGCGCGATCGCTCGCCTGCGCGCCCGCGCGATCGCTCGCCTGCGCGCCCGCGCGATCGCTCGCCGGCGCGCCCGCGCGATCGCTCGCCGGCGCGCCCGCGCGATCGCTCGCCGGCGCGCCCGCGCGATCGCTCGCCGGCGCGCCCGCGCGATCGCTCGCCGGCGCGCCCGCGCGATCGCTCGCCTGCGCGCCCGCGCGACCGCTCGCCTGCGCGCCCGCGCGACCACTCGCCTGTGCGCCCGCGCGACCATTCGCCTTTGCGCGACCGTTCGCCCTCGCGCGACCATAGTTCGCGGCGAATTCCACAGCCGGTGGTAGCAGCAGGGACGCGTGCTCCTAGGCGGCACTCGGGATCACCTCCATCCAAGCACAGGTTGGTAGTGCAGGACGAAGACAGGTCAGTACAGCATTCTTCCCACCTTCTTTTCAGGCAGGAACCGTCGTGTCCTCTCCAAAGGATCGCCCGATCCCTTTCACCTTAGCGAGGATTTCGGACTCTGTGTCCTTGGAGCAGCAGACATGGTTTGATCCGCTGGCACGGGCGTTAATGAGGGTTATGAAACCAGCACTCACCGGCCAGGGTAACAAACCAGCGGCTGTCTCTCCTACGCTGAAGAGAAAGAGAGGAGTGGACTTCGTGGTGACTTCCCCCAGGGCGAAGTTGGTTCCCAAGAGGTCGGTCTCGAGGGTCCCCTCTCCTGCACGAGTACTCTCTCCTTCTCCCGCCCTGGAAGGATTTTTGGCGGGGGGGCTTTCCGTTGAAGATTTCTCCATCGGACAAGGGGTGACTGCTTACCTCTTCCTCTGGGAGCTTACCAGGTTCTTTCCCTCCTCGGTTACGGCCCGAGGTTTGGTTCAAGGAAGCTACAGGAAGATCAAGGGTACTTTCCTCCTCTCGAGCTCAGGCACCTTGGCCTTTCGTCGTTAAGTATCTACTTGCGGACAAGCTCGATGTTTTACCATCTGGACGCACTGACTGAAGGCTTCCTTCGGGTGTCTCATCTGTGGAGGTCAACGACCTCAGACACCCTTCCATCCTTGAGAAGAGTTTTGTCTTTGCCCAAGGACAGAGACTTAAACATCTGCTGTGCGGAGTAAATCGACTTCCGGTTTCACTCCTCCAAGGCGCTTTCTTCCAGACTCTGCAGGGCTCCAGCTCCCTTTTCTTTCAACCACGTCGGCCTAAGTTATCGGCTACGACAACTGGGACAAGGTGTCCAATTGCAGTTTCCTCCTGTCAGGAACAGATGGCACGGGAGACTCCCCCGGGGGGGCATAGTCCTAAAAGGAGTTCACGAACTCTAGGATTGCAGGTTTTTTCGCTGGGAGGATGCTTAAGGTTACTCATCCGAATGACAGCTTCCCGATGCCCATTCCCGCACAATCTCTGTGAGTAGCCAAGGATATCGCGCCTGCCGTCTCTGTCAGCGAATTCAGTGTCTCTGAACCTCTATGCCATAGCATCAGCAGAGTTGCCCGGTTGGGCAGAATGATCCATACCTTAGGCGAAGGTCTTCCTTAGGATCATCGACGGCTTCACCCCCGGCCCCCTCAGTCGATCCTTTCTTGTAAGGAAGGATCTGAGAGGGGATGTCCATAGTCGACCTCTCAGCCCTGATCAAGTTTGTCGAACAAACTTCGGCCAGCGTAGACCAGCAGAATCGATCAGACTGGTAACGAGGCGACAGGACTCCTTTAACCCTGGATCGGAAGGACGGGTACTTTCAGTTTCCATTCCATCCATCTTCCAGGGTGCTCGTCGAATTCAGCCTAAACTGCAAGTATTCCTGCTTATGATGCAGTGTGGCTATCCCGCCGTGGCATAGCAGGTTTGTTTCCCCAGAGAACTCTCCCTGCCTTCCTCTTGGCCGCTCAGGTGCAGACTTCCGCCTCCTCTGCTGTTTGGAGGGCTGGTCAACTCCGGTAGGCTCGGGTTTCGACCTTCTTCAGCGCCGGGAAAAGCTTCCGAATGCTGACCATGAGTGTGGGCTCATGGTATTTTGCTTGGAGCCTTCTCTTCCTCTGCCTCAACATCTGGAGTATCTGGCCATGATATTGAGTCAACCGCCTTACCACGTTGGAAACCCCGCTTCTCGTCCGTCCAGCGAGGTTAAGCAACGTCGGCACTTGGATGGGTGACCACCTGGGGACGCCAGATTCTGTTACCACATCCTCCGAGCCTTCCTTTCGGTTGACTGTGACAAGACTGAGGAGAGTCGCAGTACCTGTTCTCAGTCAAGCAGAGTTTTCAGCCCTACCTTGGAACGTTTCCTAGTTCTTCTTTCCTCATTGACCCGTTTATAGTCCGAACGGTCGCCTCAGGATAAGTTCCATGTGGGGCGATCCAAGTTCCGGTGGCTTCAGGCAATGTTTAACCGGACTCCCTGGCCCTATGGGACCAGCGGAACTATTAAACCTGCAATGGGTGTTGACCTATGGAGCCTCTTGATGGTAGTGGATATTCTCGTCCTTTCCCCACATTCTTGATGCGGTTCTCGGACTCGTCAAAGGAAAGGGGGGGGGGCATGTTCCGGTCCAGGCCTATGGTCAAGACCTGAAGGATACCTCTCCATCATTCAGGCAGGCATAAGGGCCTTAGTCTGGCCCCTCTTCAGTCCTACCGCTCCTGCCAAGTCGCCCCGTTGCGTGTCGACTTCATGCTAACCAGCAGGGGACGCATTTTCACACCTTCACATCTTGCAGTAGAGATACCGGGATGATTGAGATTCTCTCAATTCCACCATCGGCTCTCTCATTCCAGGCAGGGGAATGTTTCTCTCAGACTATCCAAGCAGAGCCTCATAGAGAGAGTGTACCTAGGGGTCTTTGACCTTGGGTAACCAGCAAGTGCTGATCTGGGGGACCTGATCGCGACAGCTTGGAACCTCAAGCTTCCGCTAGTTTTCCCCCCAGTCTCAGACCCCGAGACTCTGGCAAGATGCATTCCGGTGATGGTGGGACAACTTCGACGCCTGCGTCTTCCCTCCTTTTTGTCTGCGGACAATGGGTCTCAACAAAACCAGGTTGTCTGTCAACCTTTCAATGGGAGAGCTCCACTGGGACTATGCGCAGAACGGTTTCTGGACCCTCTGCTTCCCCTGACGGAACTCCCGGGAGAGCTTCTCCCACGGCGCAGGCTACTCAAGCAACCACACTGCGACATCTCTCCCGAACCGGGGCGTCGCTTCGGCTTCATGCCTGGAGACACTACGCTTCCTCCTCTAGAAGAGACAACCCGCTACAGTCGCGGTACGGAGGTCGCGTCATCTGCGATAGTCATCCACAGGGGTCTCCCAGGCAAAGTGAAGAGTCTAAGGTGGTTGGTGCCGTGGGAGATATACCTCTTCCCGTGAGGCCTCTTCTCCAGCAATAACGGTCTTATTGCCTTTCGGCGGGAGGAAACTCCTTTCCGCTCTTGGCAATGAAGCCTGTCGCTCAGCCTTTCCCTGACCTTCAGGCTTAAAGGAATAACTTTTTCCTGCCCGCTGGATCTATTCTCGCTCATGCGAAGCTACGATCGTCCCTGCCCTAGTCGGAGGAAGACCTCCAACTTGGAGCATGGCTCGGACTTTTAGTCCTTTAAGAGATCTTCTCAAGACCCTTTTACGACAGGCCTCGGATTGTATTCCGCCTTGGGTCTTCTGCTCACTCTGGCCACGGCCAGTGTGTAAGCAATCTTCTTGGTCTCTTACTACTCCCCCCCTTTCTAAGGAAGAGGGGAAGGCAACATTCAGGCTCGCTCCTGAGTTGTTGGCTAGACTCAGAATCTGAGGGTCCCGACCCTTCGGTCCGATTCATTCAAGATTTTGAGTCTCCATTCTGTGTCTGATGTCCCAAGACCTTCTCTTTCTTGCCAGTACAGGAATCGAGAGGTTAGCGCTGGGAACAGCTGCAGTTTGGCCTCAGTTGCAGCCGATTTGGGAACACAAGGAGGACATGGGGGGAGAGTCACCAGTATACCTCTTCAGCCCGGACTCAAGGACATTCATCTCGACCTGTCTTCAGACCCTCCCCCGTCACGTCTCCCTACAGCACGATGTTGGATACATCGCAACGTCCCTCGCCTTCGAGTAATACTACTCTGTGACGCAGGTGCTACAAGCTGGAGTCTGGAAGCGTCTGATGACCTTCGCAGCCCGCTTCCTGCAGGGCGTGACCCACAGGAGTCTCGATACGTTTTCTATCGCTCTGTGGTGGCTACACAACAGCTGGTCTAACCTCAGGCTCCTTTTTGGACAGGTAGCAGAAGGTTGAGGGCATTGTTATCAGGTTTTAGTCTGCATGAACGAAAGAAGTATGTCTGGCCCTTACTTCTTTCTTCATCATCCCCTCTACGGGGAAGCAGCATCCTGGTCTCTGCATAGCTGACCTCGAACCTCTGCAGGTAAACCATGCTTCCTTGTGTTCCGAGTATTGAGTCAGTACTGTCGCGTCCCCCATACCCTGACGAGGTGGTATTGGGAACGTCCTAACCCAGAGTTCCTTCTGGAACTCCAGGTCAACTGCCTAAGACGGGTCACACTTCTTCCTTCACACACAAGCTTACGTAGGCCACATGGTTCCTTGCGGTGCAAGGAACTTGTGAGGTGCAGGGACTCCTTTTCTCGAGTGCGACTCACTCGGATTCTGAGTCCCCGGGTAAAGCCAAAGCCAGTATGGCTGGGGACTTTCCACCCTTCCTAAGGGATAAGTCACCCTTTGTAAATAGCGTGGTTTGTATTTCGGTTACGGAACAAATGACAAATTCGAAGATAATTTGTATTTTTCCTAACCATACAAACCTTAGCTATTTACACATATTTGCCCGCCAGCCCTGTCCCCCAAGACAAGTCCTACCTCTAAGTGAAAGTGAGTATTCACCTGTGTGTGAGGGGGAGGAGGGGTAGCTAGCTACCACTCCCCTACCCCCCCGCTAACTAGCGCGGGGGTAATACACCCTCGTTAAATTCTAATGGCTCGCCATTTCAGCTACGCTAAAAGTAATACCCTTTGTAAATAGCTAAGGTTTGTATGGTTAGGAAAAATACAAATTATCTTCGAATTTGTCATTTTTTAGGTTTTACATATGTACTGAAACTATCCGTACCATATGTAATCATCATACTTTGTCTGCATTGTACAAGATTCAAATACTGCAGGGAAAATAAATCTTGAATCATGAATAGACCAACTACAATATTTAGGAGGAGGTACATCCATAGGGAAATATGGCTTGACACAATTGAAATTTATTATTTACTTGTGAATATATTGTATGCTGCAGGCTACAATGTTAACACAACATACTCACAACAGAAGACAAGTGGGTATGTTAGCCTACCTAAGTGTTGGTATTGCATTGCATCCCCATATGATTTCATTACTACACTAGAGGGGCAGGACAAAGGGAGATATTTTCATTTTGGGTTAGATGTCAACAGTTAGCCAACTTAGTGAGAGAAGGAATATGAATGCCAAGTGTGTATAAAAATCAATGATTTTATTATTAAAATTCTGTTTCTTCTTATGCGAAATACAAACTCTCACCATTTAAATTGGTTTACTCCGTTGTTGTTTTGCCATGTCCAGAATTAAGGAAATTGTGGGATTATGGTAACATTGTATGTTTGGCTGGCAGCATCCCACCCACACTGAAAAGGCGCAGCTGAGTTAGCGGGACTTGCATCACTTTACTCCTAGTTTTCATTCCAGTCACATGTCTGTCTTCAACCACGGTCCACACTATATTTGTGCTTATTGTTTTTTTTTTTTACCGTGCATTTGAGATTATGACTTTATATCAAATTAATTTGAGAACCTATCCCAATCTTGAAGGTCATCCTTGTGGCACCTTCATAAACCGAGTGGAGGTAGACCCCATCCTTTGTGTCCTTGGTGTTGTGGAAAGTGATGCTTTTCTTCTATTTGGGATTTTTGCAGGGATTGGTCACCCTCTTAATGGGATAAGTACAATAGTCATCGAAAAGAAGGCTAAAGGGATCATTCCTTCTCTGCTTCTTCCTCTGCTTCTTCCTCTGCTGAGAGCAAGAAGCAGAAGCCTTCTATTCCAAATCCTGATATTTCCCTATGACATTTTTTTGGGCTCAAGCCATGTCGTCCTGATGGAAGGTTCCTTCAGTAGCTTCCTTTGGATATATATGACTACCATATTATTCCCAGAGAATTAAACTAAAGGTTTTCACAGAATTCTAACTTCTGGAGCGAGTACTCTAAGGGTTTTCCCTTTAAAATATCGTATATCAACAGGGGACGCATGCATTAACACGTCACATGGCCATCTGCACCCCACCTAGCGTTTACGCTTCGAGGGGGAAATGTGGCGAGGTAACTGAGGTGCCGTTCCAAAGTTACCCTACCTTCGTCACTGTTACGATACTCGCAACGTAAACAAACCGGCGCCATACTTGTGTGACGTCACGTCCGCCCTCATTCCGTTTATGGTAGCTCCCTAAGCCTTTTGTTTGTTCCCAGTGATCGGATATTTTCTTGTGCATCCTTCAACCATGTCTCAGCCTTCTGCTTCACCTTCTTCTGAAAAGTTGAGTACCAGGTTCTTGTATTGTTTAAATAAGCTCTGGCCGTAGAGTAACGATCTTGTGTTTTGTGGCCGAGCTGTGCCTTACCCGGAGGCGCCATTTTACGGCGCTGCTGTTCGCATCGCATGCGTTATTTAGCTAGCCAGAACAGCCCTATCCAGCCTTATAACTATGTTAAATCTTTAGCTATTTAGTCTTCATTATTAGGAATAAGTTATATTATGCCGATAGTAGTCTTCGGCGCTCTTAGTTAGCCGACCCCATACTAGCCTTTCAGCCTAGCATAGGCCGCAGCCTAGTGTTCATGTTTACTTCTGCATGATATAATAGTGTTCCTAGTGTTATTTTAATGAAGGTATAGGCATTTTTAAACATACAAGACTCGATGTTGCACTTATTTTCGCCTTTGAGGGACAATACAAGGGACTGTGCCTGGTCCAGCCAGGTCACACCTAACCCAACGTTGGGACCCTTGTATGCTTCCTTATCTCCCCTATTACCTTAGGGTAACCTCCCTCTGGGTAGCCTTGCTATTCCTAGCCCCTTACCCGTAAAATTTCGGGTACGTTAGGCTAGGTAGTTCTTCCCTCTTCCCTTCCATAGTGTATGGGGGGATTTCGGTCAGAACCCCAGAGTACCTATCGTTCATCCCAGTCCACCCCTAGGGAGCGCTTTTCCCTTGGGGTATCGACTGAGACTGAAGGTGGAGGGGCCTAGCCCTTCCCCTTAGACTGCTCTTGGTTGGGACACGTCCCTTCCTCCTGTAGCCTAGCGATACGCATCCCCAGTCTTACCTAATCTAGGAGAAGATCTCCTGGTTTAGGTTAGGCCTTGGGGGTTTCTGTTTTATTATAGTTTAGGACAGTACACCAGTTCTGTTCCTACTCTGAGCTAACCTACCCTAGGGTTGGAGAGCGCTTCTCTCCTGCCTGGGTAGTATAGAAAACAGATTCCCCCACCCTTTGGGAGCTTTAGGGTCACGATCCCTTCTGCCCCCTCAAACCCCCCCCCCCTAACCCCACTCTATCCTTTTGTGTCGGCTTGCCTTCACACCCCTGTCCACTGTCTTACAATTCCCCCTCAGGGAGAATTGTAGGTTAAGCTGTGCTCTCCTGCCTGGATGGCCGCTCTGCTACACTTCCCCCTCATAGTCGAACTATGGGGTTGTGTTAGCGGCCGCCCTGCCGGCAAAAGATCACCCTCCCCCCCTGTTTAGAGTGTTCTCTGATCCTCCTTTGGATTACCATAGTTACCCAGCCGTCTGCCGGCTCCCTGCCGTCGGATGATAGGTTGTCCCCCCCCCTATCATGAGTACATTCCTTCCGGAGGGAAGCCGGTTGGGTACCGGACATTACCCTTCCTCCTTCCCTCCTTATCTTTCTCTCTTCTATCATGGTGCTGGTGCACTGCCGCCTCCGCCTGCCGGGGACCGCCGCCGGTTCATATGACGTTCCTATCTGAGGATTACCTAAGGCAACAACCTGCCGGCTGCCGGGGGCCGCCGCCGCTAGCCGCTAGCCGCCAGCACCCCAGGTGACCTTCCTACTTCATAGGACTTCCTGTCTGAGGACCAACTATGGCGTCAGCCTGCCGGCTGCCCGGGGCCGCCGCCCCTTGCTGCTGCTGCCGGGGGCCGCCGCCCCTTGCCGCCCCTTGCCGCCCCTTGCCGCCCCTTGCCGCCGCTGCCGGGGGCTGCCGCCGCTGCCGGGGGCTGCCGCCGCTGCCGGGGGCTGCCGCCGCTGCCGGGGGCTGCCGCCGCTGCCGTCGGCTTCTCAGAGACCTTCCATCTTATGTACCCAGCTAGATTCACCAATGCCGGCTGCTGGAGGCCACCGCCCTGCCGCCGTGCCGGCGGTCGCCCCTATAGGTGTTTCCTACCTCTCTGCTGCTCAGTGTGTAGCCTTGATGGATTCACCCCGCCGGACCAGGCCTCCGGCTTGCCGGCGACACTCTGCGGCTTTTAGGGACAAGCACCCCTTCTCCCCAGCTGCCGGACCCGTGCCGGCAGTCAACCTATACATCCATATAGCCAGACTGATCTTCTTTGCTGTTTCATACCCTGAAGACAGTGTCTGAGCTGTATGATTGTACAATACAATGTTTCCAGCATACTCTGTGCTTCTCAGTGCAGTCTCTTACCGGGACCTTCCCAAATATTGAGGGGTTTATCCTATTTAACCCTCTTTTATCTAGGTTCTGAACGATTTCAGACCTTCTCTACTCTGTAGACAATTCCTTTATAAGGAAGCCTAGTCTGGCTTCCCCATAGGGATACCATTCCCTCTCCTAGAACCTCAGGTCCTAAGGAATTGCCGGCAGAAAAGGTCGCGGTGCCTGACTAGACGGGATTCACAAGTACTGTATGTGTCTTCCTACTTCTTTTCTAGCTCACCTATCCGGAGCTCACATAACACAAATTCTAAGATTAAGAATTAGATTAAGGAATCTTAAGTTAAGAGTAATGTAAGACATGACTCTATTTTCCATGTACTCATGTTCTCTTTCTTTTACAGGAGGAGTACCTGAAGTGTGAGAGCCCCTTCTGCTCGGTTTGCCGTCCGGACTTTTACGGGCATGGAGCGTGTCGGACCCACGCCCCCTGTACTGCAAAGAAGGGCAACCTAAAGTATTGGGATCCAGTGTCCTGCCCAGTCTGCAAAGGCCTCCTCGACGAGGGGTTCGACAACCCCCCGTCCTTAGAAGCCAGGGACAATGCTCGAGAGAAACTGCGCAGTTGGGTGCGCGGTTTCCAGTAAAACGCTGCCGGGCCGTATCTCCCCAGCGAGAAGATGAGGTCCTTCCTTTTCCCGAAAGCGTCGGCAGATTCTGTGATCCCCCAGGATCAGATCCCCTTAGTTCAACTGACCGGCGAACCAGACATCGACACTGCCTATGGTATTTGGGTAAGAATATAGATTAAGCCCCAGCCTGAGTGTTTATGTCCTCAGACAGAATCTAGAGATTGAGACAGATTGCAGCCCCCTTTCTGGAATTGAATTTCCTTCCAGCTCACCCATGGCAAAAGCTCCTGGGCCATCGTTCTTCCCTAGAGAAGCTAGTACCCTTTGAGAGGATGTACCTTCGCTCTCTTTAGTGGGCGCTAAAGAGTCAATGGTTGCAGGTATCAGATACCCTATCGGCTCTTTTGAAGATCTTTCGAGACGTAAAGGCAGACCTCTCGTGATGGCTAAAGGAAAAGAATCTGTTAGCTGGATCTCCCCTACAGGTTCCAACTCCAGTTTCTTCTTTTCTCAGATGCTTCTCACCAGGGGTGGGGATCCTATCTAAGGAAGGAACAGATTTCAGGTACATGGTCACAGGAAGATAAGTCCTTCCACATAAATTACCTAGAGTTGAAGGCCGTGCCGTGTACTTAGCGTTACTTCACTTTTCAGAGACAATCAAAGGTCACTCGGTAGTGTTGATGAGCAACATCACAACTGTAGTGATTTTCATCAATAAACAGCGATGATCTGTATCCCATCTGCTATTTTAGCTAGCAGTGAGAGTACAGTAAATGCCGTTCATCTTTCAGCACATTTCATTCCAGGGAAGAGGAACGTAGAAGCAGACAATCTGAGCCGACTAGGAATGATAGTTGATTCAGAATAGTCTTTGAATCTTCAAGTAGCAAGGAATCTACTGACTTTGTGGTGTTCCCCAATTTTAGAGATTTTCCCCACTCATCTGAACAACAAACTACCCTTTTTATTATTCTCCATTTCCGGAACCAGCTTAAAGATGTACAGCATTCCAACACTCGTGGGATGGAATGGAGATTTATGCTTTTCCTCCATTTTTCCTGATCCGTTGGGTGCTGAACATCTAAGAGTAAAATTGGTTGTGCTGAAATGGCCTGACATAGAGTGGTATTCAAACTTTATAGATCTTGTCCTTGGAACTTCCTGATTTGGCCAAACCTTCTACGTCAACCTCACATGAAAATGTTTCATGAAGCAGCTCGCTGCCTATCTTTTCACAGGTGGAAGTTATCCAGCACCTCCTCTAAAAGAAAAGCCTGTTGAGACTGACTGTACAAGTTCTTCGCAGCAGTCTTTCAAGAAAAATGGTAAATTTTCTGCAATTCGAGTCTTACAAGGGGTATTTCTTCCTTCAAGGTCACTATACCACTGATTGCAGACTTTTTAGTTTTCCTACGGAAAGAGAACCTTCTCTCAGTTACAGCAGTAAAAGGCTATCACTCAGCCTTAAGCCAGTTCTTTAGACTGAAGGGAATCAATCTCTCCTCCTGGGGGAACTCTCAGCTTTGATGAAGTGTTTTGAGCAGTCTTCACTACCTTGGGAACTCAAACCCTCTCCTTGGGAGTGTAAAGTTCTGAGATCCCTAAAAATGGAATAAGAACCCCTCCACAAGCTTCAGATTGAGACCCTCCACTCAAGACGATCTTCCTTCTAGCTTCGGCCTCTTCAAAGAGAGTGAGCAAGCTACATGGCTGATCTTATCTCGTTTCACACTCCAGGGAGTGGAAAAATCTTTCATTCTCTTTTTAGCCAGAGTTTATTACTAGGACCCAAAATCCATTAATTGATTATAGTAGATTTGACTCCTCCATCTCAGTGATCAAGGAGGTAACTGATGATCCGGACAATTTGTTACTTTGTTCTGTAAGGGCAGTTTGTTACTTTGTCCTGTAAAGGCATTAAGTTACGTTGTCCTGTAAGGGCAGTTTATCGTTACCTTAAATGAATTTTTCCCTTACGTCCAGCCATCCCTAACTTGCTTGTAAGCACAAGTCAAAACAAACATGGAGTAACCAAGAACACCATATCTGGTTATGTGAAGTCATCCCTAAAACATAAAAATCTTTGAGAGAAGCGCTACCTGGGGCCCCTCCCAAAGTACACAACATAAGTGTGTTTCCCCAACCTTAGCTTAAAATTAATCAATAGCTCAATTGCTTAGTGCAGGTGTTTGAAAGAGACAAACCATCTTCACCATATACTGTATTACTTAAAAGACTGCACCCATAGATCACTGGATACTTTCTCTTTGGGCCCAGTGGGAGCTGCACAGCAAATAGTCTGAGACTTATGCCTCTGTATGACGGTTAACCCTTTGTCACATCATCAATTATTCTCAGCATAAGTGTGTATGAGAGTAGAATGACCGAATTCTTCCTTCTTGTCTTTGGAGTATCCCTTCCTTGAGAGTATCAACATAAAAAACTAATTATGCATGTAAGAAAGAATATCTGTGACATTAATTTTTTAATTTGCACATACAGTATTGATTTTTGTTTTAAAATTTGTTCATATAAAATCACAAAATTGTTGGGCCAGTGACTCAGTCACTCACCTTCTGTTCAAGAGGCTGACATCTCGACACTGCCTCTCTTACAAGCCAGTCAAGATTGTCTTGTTTTTATCCTTTAGGTCAAGGGTCAGACAGACACCCTTATCTTTCACTGAGACTTCCCCACCTAAGGAAGATTCCTATTTAAATGACAAGGGTTGTATTTCATGAAGGAACAAACTACAGATTTTAAAAATCATTCATTTTTCCTAGCTATATAAACCTGAGTCCTTTAATTTATATTTCCCCAGTATTCATTGGCATCAACGACCTTATATGTCAGGATGCTACATGACTGCTAATCAATCAATCAATCAATCAATCCACAGTATCCCCTTATCATGTCTTGACTATGAGCAAGTGATACAAGTCCTGCTGACTCAGTCGCTCCTACCCAGCATGAGTGGGACGCTGGCGACCATATAATATCATCAGAATACCACAATTTCAGTAATTCTGGTTGTAGCAAAATAGCAATGGAGTAAACCATTGCAAAGAACCCAGGTTTGTATAGCTGGGAAATATGTAAATTATTTTTAGAAATAATAGTTTTTATTCACTGACTGTATTGACTATTGATATCAAACTTGACCAGGCCCTCATTAATATAACAATATTATTTAATTGTATTGTATAGTCTTTACAGCATACATTTATGTAAGAACTCAGTTTCTGAAGTGCTATATTTTATTGCAGGATGATTTTCGAAGCCTCTTTTCAGCAAATGAGAAATTGCGAACAGAGTATAAAAATCTTCAAGGGGATTATAAGTCAGTCAAAACTGAAAACAATACTGTTAAATTGAGATTAACTGAGTTGGATGGAGAACTTAATGATACAAGAGACCAAATGGCTGCTCTTGATGTTGAAGTATCGAAACTCACCAATAAATGTCAGGTAAGAATTTTGATGCTGTTTTATTATTATGAATACCCATTATTTTTAAATTTTGCATTTGGCTATTACTATTTTTATAATTACATTTTGAACGTTGGAATTCTGATTCATGTTGTCTTGTTATTTGTATACAGTATAGGAAGTCCAGTTTTATTTTAGAGATTTTCAGAAAAGACAAATATAAGCAATGTGTTTATGTTAACACAAATAAAGCATCTGCTCTTGCTTAGAGAAATTCCTTTCTCTCATTATGACTATTAAAAATCACTAATACCGTACAGTATTATTCAAACGACTAATCCTATATAGATAGCATAATGCCCAGCTCAGTCAACTTTTGTCCGTTATATTACAAAGAATTTAATAAGAAATATATGTGATTATCTATTCAAAGATCTCCAAATTATATTATGTCCCCTTATAGAGTGTTTTTCTTTTTTCAACCGTAATTTATTGCCGGATTTGCTCACTAAATCATCAGCTACATTCCTTTATCAGTTCTATTTTTCATCTTGCAAGTGGAGAGTATTGTACAGTGCTTACGTTTTAGAAGCAAAATAAATCTGGATGTTAAACAGTGTTGTAATTTTCTTATGAAAAAAGTCTTTTCTATTCATTCTGTAAATAGTGATAATTAATGATATACTGTATATATATATTGATGTGTGAATATCTTCAAGTCCTATTTGTCATACTAGCCCTTAGATAGTTTTAATTCACTCATCATAAATTTTTTTGTATAGTTATTCCCTTTATTGCATCAGACATGAAATTGATACTATTTACTTTTATATGTTTAGTGCTTTTTCTACCTGGACTCCCAATCAGGTCTACCTCATAAGTTAAAGATGATTTTGATTCAAGATGCATAGCTAGAATTGTTTTGAAAGGGATGGGTATCAGTACAGTTGCAAATGATAGATTTATATTAGAGTATAACTATCGAGCAATAAATCATTATTAAACTTGTAATACAAAGCCAAGATTTTTATGGTTGTGCTATTTTTCTTAAATTATTTTCAACCTTATTTAGGTGTTGCAGACATTGAATGTAACTTTAGAAGAAGACAGGCGTTCTCTGATGTCACAAGTATCATTGCTGTTGACACAATATCATGATCTCTTGACTCAGACATTGGAAGACAAACAGCATTTCCATCAAGAGGAAAAGAATTTTACGTGAGTTGTTACAACCATTATGATGTCTAATGACATCATCTGTTAAAAGCAAAAAGAATATGATAATGGTAGTTGGGAGGTTGAGTAGCTTTGGCCTGGTATCTGGAGGGTGATGGGATGGATTTTACCTCCATATGGCTCCATGTGCCCCAAAAGGAGGAGGTGCTGAGAGATTATTATTATTAATCAAGTTACAAAAAGAGAATATATTTATAATTCACCCTCCTTATCTGTCAATTCATGTACCCACAGCTCACTAATTGGTACCAATTTAAAAACAAGTACACAAATTCACTTAAACATGACAAAAGAAGATTACAGTAATAAGTTGTCTTTCGGAGACAAAGATTATTATCCATGCTTCCAGAGGCAAAAATAAAGCCCTCCCACACCCCTCCACTACCCTGAGACTTTTCGTTTTAATGGCATGTACAATTTTCTTTTAGACTACTTACACAAAAAAGGGTGAGTAAAGTTAAACATGCAGTATATACTATTAAGCTGTCTTTTTATGTGTCTTTAAAGAACCTTCTTCAATAAAAACATTTGTTCATACACAAATACAAACCCTCTTTCTTTAATAGGAGCATGATTTTGGTTTGGCTGGAATTCGGCTGTTAAAATTTTAATGAGGTGTATCTGTGGTTACGGACAGGAGGCCGGAGAAGCTCCGCCCCCTTGCCAGCACACTGAAACGTCACTTTGACTTCAGCTGCCTAGGTGTACAGATATACTTTCACGCCCATTCCCGGACAACCGTTTGCAACCAAACAAAACATACAACACATGCTCATGCATAAGGAGAAAACTAGCAAATCTGACTCTTACCTCACTAGGGTAAAAGAATAATATTGTCTGCCTGACATTTCAGTATTCTGCCTTCTCTCCAGACTACCCCTGTAGGGGTCATGAATGCACCAAGAACTGTGTATGAATGTTGTACTGCTTGGATTTGTATTAGATAGTGTTCAATAAACACCCAATGACTATACCACTCCGTAAAACTTTGGATATCCTGAAATTGCATATTATCAAACAACACCAGTCAAGAGGTATTTTTTTTCACATCATGGGTTTTAGGGATGGAGATAGGGTCAGCTTTTTAATTAAGGAGGTCCTCTAAATACAGATAGCCCCTGTTGAATGGGATTTATGGTCTTGGTATTTTGAAAAAAAAAACTACCTACTCAGGACAGGGATCTTTATGATTATAATTTTAAGGTCAACACAGGAGAGAGTTTGCTATCTCCTGAGCCAAGACATAAAGTGGATCTTGTCTTTGAAGAGGCTTTTGGTATTTGTCTAGAAAAAGGAGACTGGGGTCAGAATAAGAATATGACCTGGGATTATTGTAATGAATTCCTGCTCCATTTCAAAAATTGCCAGTTAATAACTCCTGCTTCTGAGGCTAAAGCTATTAAAAATATAGCTTTTGTAGAAGCTCTTTAAGAGGTATGGGAGAATTATCAAACTTGACCAAAAGCTCAGTAATCCTATCTAGACACCAAGAAACCACAGGAGTAGGTAGAGATGATCTATGCAAGGAAAAAGACTGGGTAATCCACGTCAATGGCACACTTGAGAGGTTGTGATAAAACCGATTTATGTGATAGTAAATTTGACAGCAGGAGCCTCCTCTCCTCAAAGAGGTGGACCAGAAATGAAGCTAAGAAATCCTGGGTTATCTGAGGAGTTGATTAACTCCTTAATAAAAGCCAAACACGCCTTCCTCACAGATTGGTATTTCCTTGTGGATGAAGACCTTTTGCAGCTCATCAAATAAGTCAAGTTGTGGCTCAAGAAATATTTCTCAAAAATTCAGTACCGGGGGAGAAATTCAAGTGTGAAGGTTCTGGGTCAAATAGGAGGAAGCAAAGGTAAACCTCCTTCCCACTTTCTGATACACCTGCTTCACCTGATGCTGAAGCAGTGACTA
>NC_090725.1:124516314-124526314 GCF_036898095.1 Palaemon carinicauda | reverse complement strand
ATATGAAAACACTATTTTTGTTTTCAGTAATGTTAGTCTTAGTTATAGTGTAAATATTATTATTATTATTATTATTTTTAGTATTATTACTAGCCAAGCTACAACCTTAGTTGGAAAAGCAAGATGCTATAAGCCCAAGGGCTCCAACAGGGAAAAATAACCCAGTGAGGAAAGGAAATAAGGAAATAAATAAATGATGAGAACAAATTAACAATAAATCATTCTACAAACAGTAACAATGTCAAAACAGATATGTCATATATAAACTATAAAAAGACTTATATCAGCCTGTTCAACATAAAATCATTTGCTGCAACTTTGAACTTTTGAAGTTCTACTGATTCAACTAACCGATTAGGAAGATCATTCCACAACTTTGGTCACAGCTGGAATAAAAGTTCTAGAATACCGTGTAGTATTGAGCCTCATGATAGAGAAGTCCTGGCTATTAGAATTTATTGCCTGCCTATTATTATGAACAGAATGGAATTGTCCAGGAAGATCTGAATGTAATGAATGGTCAGAATTATGAAAAATCTTATACAACATGCATAATGAACTAATTGAACGACGGTGCCAAAGGTTAATATCTAGATCAGAAATAAGAAATTTAATAGACGTACGTTTCTGTCCAACAAATTAAGATTAGAATCAGCAGCTGAAGACCAGACCGGAGAACAAGACTCAAAACAAGGTAGAACGAAAGAATTAAAACACTTCTTCAGAATAGATTGATCACCGAAAATCTTGAAAGTTTTTCTCAATAAGCCAATTTTTTGTGCAATTGAAGAAGACACAGACCTAATGTGTTTCTCAAAAGTAAATTTGCTGTCAAGAATCACATCTAAAATTTTAAAAGAGTCATACAAAGTTAAAGTTATGAATAAAAAGAATTACACATGGATTTACTCCCTAGCAGAGAACATTTTGAATAAGTGTGGAATGTAATAAGTGAAATTTTTATACTACCATGTAATATCTAATACGGTACTATTCAGTTACCCTGAATAGTCGTCAGTAGACAAAGAAATTTTGATTTCTTGTCCTTGGGTATCCCACTCTACAAATGCTGCAAGAATGTGTATTGGCTTTTTGTTTGTATCTTCTATTCTTTTTTCTGGGCTCAACCTCTGTCGCTCCGTGAAATGCTCCTTATAGCACCATCTCTAAGGTATAAATACTGCTAAGAAAGGGGCGACACAGGTCCCTCGCCCAGAAATAGATTTTTCCTTTGTCAAAATCCCTTAATTATCCATTTTCTCCATAAAGTTGGTATGGTAATGGTATTCTTATACTGTACAAGTATTTGTCAGGAAATGAAGTTAGTCTGTTAGTTATGTCCTCTACAGTATATTTAAAATATAACAGTTGAAAGAGAGTCATGGTGTTTGTACAAGTTGAGACTCTCCGTACTGAATAGGGTATGCTATACTGTACCATGTCCACAGTAGAAATAATAATTTTAATTTACTGCTTTCCAATCAATTTGTGAGATACAAGATTAAATACTGGATTTTTTTAATAGAAATCATATTTTGGCCAAATCTAAGTTCCAGCTAATTAGTGTACTTATTTTAATTTTCAAGCCCAGTTGCCCTAGTTTTTTTCTCATTTTAGCTTATTTATTGATAGTTTTGAAGTTGTTGTGGCAATTTGTCACAACAACATCCCCACACCCTTGAATCACTCTTACGGACAAAATTCTCACAACACAAACTTTCCCCTTACTTTACACTAACTGGAATCTTGAACATAAGGAACAGCAAAACACAACATAACCTTGCTACTATATTTCCTTGCAACTAAATCGATAAAAAACACCAACAACCACACTTATTATAGTACTTCAAACTAAATCAATTAAATAAGTAAACAACATTCAAATAAACCAAAAAATACACAATCGCAAAACTTAATACTATAGTACGAATAAACGGAATCACCATAACCTAGAATGTCAATGTATATACTGTACTGTATGTATAATGTATATGTGTTCACGGACACCATTACAATTAATCGGTAAAAAATACAACACTTAACAACATTCACCAAACTCGACACCAATGCTTGAAAAAAATAAGTCCCCTAAATATACTGTGTGTATATATATATATATTTATATATATATATATATATATATATATATATATATATATATATATATATATATATATATATATATATATATATATATATATATATATATGTGTGTGTGTGTGTGTGTGTGTGTGTGTGGACACATTCGTCCACAGAAGGGCTAACCGTCTTTCACAGCCCACTACCACAACTCTGTGGCAAATGGAACACTTTCTACCAATCCACCACACCTGCCACAATTTATTAGGGCTGTGCTAAATATCATCATCTTCATCATCATCGGTAATTCAGTAGAAATTCCTTCAAATGAACTGGGTCATTACTTCATCAATATCATCAAAATAATATATAGCAATCAAATTGTCCTTAAACACAATCCAAGTCAGCAACAATTGGTCAACATTCAAAAGTCCAATTTCCAAATGAGGAATTACGGCTATTGAAAATCAATTAATACTTTCAAGGTAGTGGAAGAAATAAATGAATAAATCCAGCATTCACAATTACAGAACTGCCTCAGGCTTTAGTCA
The DNA here is from genome assembly GCF_036898095.1 of Palaemon carinicauda. Taxonomy (NCBI): domain Eukaryota; kingdom Metazoa; phylum Arthropoda; class Malacostraca; order Decapoda; family Palaemonidae; genus Palaemon; species Palaemon carinicauda. Next base: position 124,523,684 of record NC_090725.1, on the reverse strand, counting down.
GTCAGAAAAAAGCATTTGCCCAAGACTTTCATTACTGTTCTAACATAGCTACAAAAAAAAAAGGAAGCAAACAACCTCAATTATACCAACAGTCTTTCTCATTACAAACAATCATTATATTAACACACTCTCTCTCTCTCTCTCTCTCTCTCTCTCTCTCTCTCTCTCTCTCTCTCTCTCTCTCTCTCTCTCTCACACAAAAGGATTTGGCAAACTATGAAAAATGAATAAAATAAACATAAAAAATTGATTCCCACATTGTGCTATTTTGTTTTCAAGTTGGCAATGACCCATGGAATAAAAAACCATGCATACTCCTGGGGTGTTGTAATGGGGATGGTAATTATATATTCTAAGGTTCTAGAGAAGAATGTTGCATAATTATACAGTTGTTCAAATGGTATTTTTTTTATTTGTCAAATTGGCTGGTTATAACAAAGAAATTTAATGAATACCAATTAAATTTCAGATGGTTTTGATATAGATTATATATATTTTCAGGTTTTGTACACAGTATATTAACAAAAACTGAATTTTGATGATAGAATTTTTTATTTTTATGCATGCCTCCTGATGTACAATTACTTCTTCTCTCAAAGCTCGATTATCGAAAACTACCCTTAGCTTAACAAAAAATTACCATTTTCTCCAACACGGAGACTTACCTCGAACTACTTTCTTAGGAGTACCTGGAATCTCCTCTCAACCGACCAGAGTTTTGTGTAGTTTACCCTACTTCCGTTTTCTGTGAGGACCACCTCAGGCGGAAGGATACGTGCCCTGAGGCTAGTCCCGAGCCAGGTCGCGTGTTAGCTTGGGTCTCGACCCCCAGTAAGTTCTCTGGTCGCGTCGTGATACCATCTTGACGCTCTCCTTTCTTAGTGCGACCCTTTGTGTTGTGTCCCCGACCCGCGTGTCCCACGTGTCTCCCACTTGGTATCCCTGTACTTTCCCTTGTGTTCTTGCGTGTTCGCTTGATTACCTTGTGCTTTCCCTTGTGCTTTTCCAAGTGTATTCCTTATCCTTTCCCTGCGTTCCTGTGTCTTACGGTGTTGTGATAGTGCATCATGGAGCATGCCCGCCGTTGTCCTGGGCCTAGAGCCGGGAAGTCGTGTGAAGCGTTTTTGTCCAAGCCGGAGGTTGACCCGCATTCCCTTTGCTCTTTGTGTAGGGGTAGAGTGTGCTCTCCGTCGGACACGTGTCCGGAGTGTGTGTCGTGGAGTGAAGTCCAGTGGGTTCGTTTTAGTACGAAGAAGAAGTCCTCTAAGCGATCTCCCAGGAAGGCAAGCATCTCTTCGCCCTTGACGTCGCCAGGAGGGAAGTCTGACGGTGTTTCTCTCCCATCTTCCCCTACCCAGATTAGGGGACGAGATAAGTCTGTTGCGGGGAAGAAGCCGATGGCTCTTCCCCAGGAGTCTAGTCTTCGAGATATTGGGGTTGCTGATTCTTTGCAGGCAAGTGGGGGGCCTGAAGGTGTTCTTAGTGGGGGTCTTAGAGACTCTGCCCTTGTGCTTGGGGGGCACGTCTCGTCAGATGACCCCATGTTGAGTAAAAATGTTCCTGTTTCTTTGCCTGCGTCATGGGCTTGCATTTCAGGTACCTCCGCAGCTGATGGCACCCAAGATAAAGAAGACTCTCCGGTAGCGGATCCCTTCGGGTGGGGACCCCCGAGGACTCCCTGTAGGTCCCCGTTGAGGATGGAAGAAGGCCTTGGTTCCTGGTTACCCAACGTAGAGCGACCGAACTCTCCCCCAGCTCCTCTTTCGGCAGTTCCTGACGTGTTTCTGCAACCTTCGACCTCCGGAACCCAGCAAATCACGAAGCCGTCTATTCCCCATGCCCCTGCCCCTCGGTCGTGTTATGAAGAGTCGTCAGAGTCTTCAGCGGCATGTTCATCGTTCTCTTCGGAGGGAGAAACGCTGAGGAGGCGCCGCCGGAAGAGGGATAGATCCAGGAGAAGACGTTCCCATTCTAGGTCGCGTTCTAGGTCGAGGCATGGGAGAAGGCGTTCCAGGTCTCCAAGGAAGAAATGCAGGAGGAGTAGGTCTCCCAAAGAAGAATGGGTCCTCGTCCCATTCAGGGAAGCCCGTGGACTTCGCTGCAATCCTGAGCTCTGCGAGTTGGCGTTCCAGAGACGGTTCCCAAGGAGGCCCTCTTCCAGCCACAGGTTTGACCCTCGGAAGGACGAGAACGCAAGGACCTCTTCGGACAGGCGTAAGGCCGCGAAACAGCCGACTCAACCCGCCCACCGGAGGGAGTTGCCTTTTCGGACGGGCAGCCTAGTCGAGTCAGCTAAATTGGCTCTCACTCTGGATAAACAGGGACGGCTTCCTCCGTCGGGCAAGCCCACAGAAGCATCACCCTCATTGTCGAAGGACAATCTAAGGACGGAAGCTCTCGCCGTCACGGCGGTGCTCGTCCCAGGACGGCGGCCTATTGCGGAGGTGCCCGTCGGGACAGCGCCTCAGCGCCAGACGGAGGACGCGGACGGCGACACGGAGGGTTCTCCAACCGAGGATTCGGCTTATAGAAGGGTTATAGGCCTCATACGGAGGCATCACAGGATCGAGGAGCCTGTTCCCACTGTTGAGGATGCCTGGCGATCCAGCCTCAATCGACTAATAGAGCCCCCCGTACAGCAGAAACCCTCCTTAGCGCTACCTGTGGCCAGGGACGTGGTTCTGGGGCGTGCACATGTAGACAAGGTTGTGGCGGGCAATGCTGAAGCCCCCAAATCCCAAAGTGCCTCCAAATTACTCCAGGGTCTAAGGTCCCAGAGTAAATATTATGTGCTGGAAGGGCAGCGACCGGGAGCCTCCAGGATGGAGGCCTCCCTTGAAGTGTTAGGACAGGGTGCCTCGGAGGACAGAGCCTCTTCAGCCTCTATTTGTTTCTCCCAGTCAGAGGCGACGATGATGGAGGAGATGTCTAAAGACCTGGTCAATGTCGCCTCCTGGTTGGACTGGTGGGCCTCAACTCTAGTGGGTATCCAGGCCACCTACGACTTGTCGAACAAAGCTCTCCTGAAGGAACTAATCATCTCCGGAGGTAGGACGCTGAAGTTCTTGACGTTCCAGTCTCTTGCTTTATCGGCCAACCGGGTCCTTAGGAGAAGGGATACGGTTCTGAGCAAGCTATCCAGGAGAATCCCAGACAGGGAAGCGAGGGCTTTGAGGAGCCTGCCCGTGTGGGGTGACTCTCTTTTTCCCCTGAAGCAAATGGAAGAGATCATGGAGAAGCTCATAAGGAGGAAGGAAGTGAGCGTTCCTAGTCCTCCGCCCATGAGGAGACCCGCTTACAGGAGACCTACGTCGGATGGACCCTCTACTTCTCGAGCCTCTCTTAGCCAGACGAGGAGAGACGCCACATCTACCTCTTGGGCTCAACCACCCCAGCCCCCCCCCCCCCCCCGTAGAGGAGCTCCGACAGCACCAGCCTCGTTTAAAACGTCCTACTCAGCATCCAGGAGAGGGCGTTCAGGTCAATCCTCCAGAAGGAGATAGTGGGAGAGGCCCCCTACTCCTGCCCAAGCCTCAGGTTGAGGGATGCCTCAGACATTTTTGGCAAGTATGGAAAGATCACGGTGCGGAACCCTGGACAGTAACGGTGTTGAAGGAGGGTTACAGACTACTATTCCTAACAGAACCACCTCCTCTGATTCCAGCCAGTCAGGTGGAGTGGCTGGCACCCAAGGATCCTTTGAAGAGGGCAGCCTTACAGGAAGAAGTATCCACGATGTTGGCAAAAGGGGCAATGGAAACTGTTCTACAACCGGGCCCAGGGTTCTACAACCGACTCTTTCTGGTGGAGAAGGCGACGGGAGGTTGGAGACCAGTCATAGATCTGTCAGCCCTCAACAAGTTTGTGTGCAAGACCGACTTCAAGATGGACACCCCGAAGTCGGTCCTGCAGTCCCTGAGGGAAGGGGACTTCATGATGTCCATAGACCTCAAGGACGGGTATTTTCAAATCCCTATCCACCCCTCAAGCAGGAAGTTTCTTCTGGTGAAGTGGGGTACCCAGATCTTGCAGTTCAAGACCCCCTGCTTCGGTTTGTGAACAGCGCCCCAAGTATTCACGAGGATCTTCATGACAGTCTCCGTGTGAGCTCACGAACGGGGTATTCGCCTCATTCGATACCTGGACGACTGGTTGCTTCTTTCATCCTCAGAGGTAGTTTTGAAGGATCAAGGCGCGAAACTAATACAGTGCTGCAAAGTTCTGGGTATCACTATAAACCTGGAGAAGTTGCATCTGTCTCCCTCCACCAGGATGACTTACTTGGGGATAGTGCTGGACTCCCGCCTAGTGAGAGCCTTTCCGTCGGAGGAGAGGTTGAACAACCTGGACCAGGTCCTCCGGCCCTTCCTATCAGGACAACCCAGGAGAGCCAAGGACTGGCAGAGGTTGATAGGTCATCCAGTATCATTGGAGAAACTGGTCCCCCAAGGGAGGCTCAAACTCAGGAGCATACAATGGAACCTGAAGGGGCTCTGGAACCAGGTAGACTCCCCCTACAAGGTAATTCCCGTTCTTCCGGAGACAAAACAATCCCTGGAGTGGTGGCAGGATCGAGCGAATACCCTCAAGGGGATGCCCTTCGCAGCCGAGCCCCCCGAGATGCTTCTCTTCACGGACGCCTCCAAGGAGGGATGGGGAGCACACCTACTCGGCAAGTCAGCAAGAGGTTCTTGGACGGAAGAAGAAAAAGCACGGCACATCAACGTCCTAGAGATGAAGGCAGTCCGAAAAGCATGCCTACAGTTCGTAGATCTTCTAAGGGGAAACACAGTGGCGTTGATGTGCGACATCGCCACTGTAGTAGCGTACATAAAGAAACAGGGAGGACTCAAGTCGAAGGAGTTGTGCGATCTCACGTTGGAGATCCTGGATTGGACCGAGTCAGAACAAATCGTGATTTCAGCAAGGTTCATTCCAGGGAAAAGGAATGTTCTAGCCGACGGGCTCAGCAGGATGGGCCAGGTAGTGGATACCGAGTGGTCTCTTCACCCAGAAGTAGCCAGGCTCATCATTCAAAAATGGGGTTCGCCGGTGATGGATCTCTTCGCAACCAGACTAAATGCACAACTCCCCGTATTGTGTTCTCCTGTCCCAGACCCAAAGGCGGCATTGGAGGACGCCTTTCAACACAAATGGGACAATCTCGACGTGTACGCTTTTCCTCCCTTCGCATTGATCAGGCATGTGCTCAACAGGGTATGGACAGCTCACAACCTAAGGATGACTTTGATAGCGCCCTGGTGGCCGAAGAGAGTGGTTCGCGGATCTAAGAGACTTGGCGTGTCTTCCCCCGTGGCCTCTGCCCAACAGACCAGACCTTCTGCAGCAGCCACACTTCCAAAGGTTCCACGACAATCCTTGATCTCTTCGCCTTCACGCTTGGAGATTATCGAGCGTCTCCTGAGGAAGGAAGGATATTCAGCAGGAATGGCTGAGAGGATGTCGCACTATCTGAGGCGTTCTTCGGCAGCGGTCTACCAGGCAAAATGGACCACTTTCACGAAATGGTGTTCCTCCAGAAACATCAAGCCTCTAAAAGCTTCGGTTCCGGACATTACGGATTTCCTCATACACCTCAGAGACGTGGTGGCATGTCAATACCAGCCATCAAGGGAGCCCGTGCAGCCTTAGGCCAAGTTTTCCTCCTGAAGGGCATTGATCTGGGTTCTTCTAGGCATATCTCTATGCTCATCAGGAGCTTCGAACAAGCATGCCCTCCGCAAATCTCCAGGGTGCCGCAATGGGATGTGGCAAGAGTTCTGAAGATGCTGAGTGAACCACGTTCGAACCCTTGAAGGACATAGTGGACAGGATCTCACTCTCAAGACAGTCTTCTTGTTGGCCTTGGCTTCAGCTAAGAGGGTGGGAGAAATCCATGGGTTGTCCCACTAAGTCTCTCATACGAAGGGATGGCGTGAGATCTCCTTCAAGTTCGTCCCTTCTTTTGTGGCTAAAACACAGAATCCAGCAGTTTGGGATCCTAAGTTCGAAGGCTTCTCAATGCCAGCAATTCCTCGGTCAGGGAATCCGGAGGATTTGAAGTTGTGCCCCGTCAGAGCCATAAGGTATCAAAAACCTCTTCGTCTCCGCGGGTACAGTGAAAAAGCAGGTATCTAAGAATACCATCTCCTTTTGGCTAAGACAGGTGATTGTCAGGGCCTATAGCAAAGCGGGTCTTCCCCTGACAGGTAATCCCAGGCCCCATGACATTAGGGGTCTAAGTACCTCTCTGGCTTTTGAGAGGAACATGGCGGTGCCCCAGATCCTTAGAGCAGGCACCTGGTCGAACCAGTCGACCTTCACAACTCATTACCTCAAGGATTGCTCGAGGAAGTCTCTAGACGGGTTCTCTATTGGGACAGTCATCTCCGCGCTCCAAGCAATTTAACAGTGAAGCCCCAGGTACAATCGTGGGTAGCAAAACCAAGAGACACAGGTTCGTTTTCCTTTCACCCTTGTCTGTTTTCCTTTCCCGTCCCCCGGAGATAGACCCAGGTAGAACCTGCACAAGACATGACTTCACAACTTCGTTACAGGACTCAGCATCGAGGAATTTTTAAGGGTGAGTACTTAGACACTTACATGAGCTCTTTGTGTAGTTTTTCCTTACGTTTCGTTTTCCGGATAACTTTAGAACCTAGTTTCCTATCTAGGTTCCTTGCTGCCCTGCTTAGTTGGGTCTAGAGGTCAGGAAGACACTCCCACCTCCTAAAGTGTAAGTCTCCTAAGAAAGTAGTTCGAGGTAAGTCTCCGTGTTGGAACAAATCACAAATTTTTAAGTAATTTGTATTTTTCCTAACATACTTACCGAGAACTACTTTCGGGTAATGGCCCTCCCTTCCTTCCCCGAGTGCCTTTCTGACCCTTAGGTATCCTTAGGTATTTTTAGCATCCAAGAACTTACTGAAAGTCGAGACCCAAGCTAACACGCGACCTGGCTCGGGACTAGCCTCAGGGCACGTATCCTTCCGCCTGAGGTGGTCCTCACAGAAAACAGAAGTAGGGTAAACTACACAAAACTCTGGTCGGTTGAGAGGAGATTCCAGGTACTCCTAAGAAAGTAGTTCTCGGTAAGTATGTTAGGAAAAATACAAATTACTTAAAAATTTGTGATTTTCTTTCCGTTCGATAGATTCATGCTTCTGGTAAGGTAATGAGACAATCTAGAGGTAGTAGGATGGCGAGGGCACCAACCACCCGTTGAGATACTACCGCTAGAGTGTTATTGAGTCCTTTGACTAGCCAGACAGTACTACATCGGATCCTTCTTTCTGGTTACGGCTCATTTTGTCTTTGCCTACACACACACCAAATAGTCTGGCCCATTCTCTCCACATTCTCCTTTGTCT
>NC_090725.1:124496314-124501314 GCF_036898095.1 Palaemon carinicauda | reverse complement strand
GGAATTATCTTCCCTGGTCTTCAGGAGCCTTAATGATATTTCCTCTCATTAATACATGAATAAAATGGTTGTTTATGAAGTGGAGGGATATTATAATCCAGTCTGGCAGCTCAGTCTTCTGTCTATGAATCCAAGAGTCTTAAGAGCAGACCGGATTTCATAAAAAGCGAGGGTTGCGCTAAAAAAGGACTTGAAGTACTCTACAAGAGTGGGAGGCTCATGTAGAGATAATCAAATCCTTCAGCGCTGTGCACCATCAGAACCCTTACTGAATAGGCACCAGAAACACTTGGCAAAACTTTAGGATTTAGCCTAGTAATAATAATAATAGTGTTTGAAAGAGAGCAGGTTAGGCCAGTGTCACTGCCATTGCCTAATTACTCGCTGGTCTTGTTTAGATTCCACAAACAAAGCAAAATCACCATAATTAACTTCCCTAGCCTGCTCAGGGCATTCTCCTAGACTAAATTTTAATTTCTTAAGAAGAATGAGGACATGTTTGCCCAGTAATAACCTCTTTGAACACTAATAGGTAACAAATCCATAAGAATACACATCTTTAATAAGCTGAGAAAAAAAATACTACCAAATGATTAGTGGGTACACACCAGTAGTGTTCAATGCAAAAACAACAATATAAAGCAAAATTTATTACTATTTACCACCAGATTATCTCAGTACTGCACTAGAGACCTAAGTCTATTGAAAGCAAAAAAGTAAAGTTTTTAGTTTAGGTTTTATGGTGATTAATAGGAGTTTTGTAACTGGCTGTGCCCCCTAAAAAGGAATTGAAGTACTTTATAAGAGTGAGAGGCTCATGTAGAGACCATCAATTCTACTCCATCAGCGCTGTGCATCATCAGAACCCTTACTTTTGGATTTAGTCTAGTAATAATAATAATAATAATAATAATAATAATAATAATAATAATAATAATAATAAATAACAGTGTTTGAAAGAGGGCAGGTTAGACTAGTGTCATTGCCATTTCCTAAAGACTCACTGATCTTGTTTAGATTCCACAAACGAAGCAAAACACCATAATTAACTCGCCTAGCCTGCTCTGGGTATTCCCCTAGACTAAATGTTAATTTCTTAAGAAGAATGAGGACATGATCTCTCAGCAATAACTCCATTGAACACTAATAAATAACAAATCCCCCCCCCCAAAAAAAAAAAAAAAAAAAAAAAAACACATCTTTAATAACCTGAAGCAAAAAATACTACTAAATAAGGAGGTGGTACACACCAGTAGTGTTCAATGCAAAAATAATGAGAAGACTATAAAGCAAAGGTTATTACCACTTACCACCAGATTATCTCAGTACTGCACTAGAGCCTAAATTCTATTGAAATCAAAGAAAATGGTAAATTTTTAGGTATAGGCTATATGTTGATTAATATGAGTTTTGATACTGGCTGTGCTTTGTGAGATAATACTACAGTATATTGATGTTGACATGGTTTTTTCTTCAGAGAGCACTTGAAAATTGGGATCTTATTTTCCTTTTGTAAATTATCTTATGTAGGAATTTATTTCTTTTTTACTTCTTAGACCTGATATTTATGGATGGCAAGCTTCCTCTCTTGCACTTTGAAAAATCTTCCTGATCTCCGAAACTATAGGAACTTGTCTTCCAGCTAGGCAACAGTTTTTCATGATCTCTCAGTATTATTACTATTCTGTCTTTGACAGTTGCTTCCCTGGTCTCTTAGGGTCCTTTTTTCCATATTGGATTTCTGCAGTTCAACACCCTCCCTCCTAAATGCTTACTCTGGTTATCTTTAAATAATTGGCTTATTTTGAGACAAATATAATTAAAACAAAATTTATTACAAACCTACTACTTTAAATTTAAAGTCCGGCTTCATGATTCCAACAATCTTACAGTTAGGCGAGACAACACAAAAGTGATTCATTTAACTGGTAGGGATAAAAGAGACCTTATATGGGTGCACTAATTACCAGAGCCAGCTGGTGTTTGTTTATTTTACTGGGAAATGAGGTGATTTAAGTTAAAAGAATTTAAAATTTCTTTTTTCTTCTTACAAAGTATTTAGGTATACTGTGTTGTATAACTGGTATATTCTGTGGTTGTCCAATTTTTTGTGGGATCTTACATATATCTTCTGAACATATTGTATACTTATTATGAGTAGGAGTATCGAAATAACATTGATGATTTTCTTTCACCCTTGTATTTGATTGTGATCCAAGAATATTAAAATTTTAATTTTAATTTTTTTCTTGCATTGTTCTTATAGCATTTGTCAAAATTTGCCGTTAAATGATATTGTAGAAAAAAATCTGAAATCAAATTTCATAAAGTTTCCATAGTTGGTTTTTAAAGGTAAGGGTATATACCTTCCAAATTTTATTTGGTATGCTCCCGGAGGGATTAGTGTGCAAGTCTCTTTAGGAACATCGCTATAAAATCTGGTTGTTGCATTCAAATTAAGAAAATTGAAAGGATTTATATTTAATTTTCTTTGCTCGATTGTTTAGTCTAAAAACAAGAGGCCATCAACTAATTTGGATTTCTTATGTAGAGAAAATTATAATCATGAGATCTAGATTGCTTTTTCCCACAGGGAATTGCCATATTCTACACAAAGCACATTGCTCATAGTATTAAAAGGTCTGCACTGCTGTTCAACTTCCAACAACTGCACTGTATAATGTTTTTACCCTTTTACTTCTTGCCTGTTTCTTAAAATCTCTTTCCAACTATATTTTTCTAGCGTTTTACTTTAACTTGCTTTTTACACCTCATTTAAAAACAAATGCCTTTAGAAAGCCTTATGAGAAAACAGGAAGGGGAATTCTGTGATCTCATTTAACCATTATATATCTATTATTACTGTATGGCTAGAATGCTTTTGCTATTTTTTTTTTCTAAAAATTTTATTACAGTGCTTTATGTTAATTAGGAATTTTTTTATTCATAATATATTTTTAGTTGAGTCTAGCATATGACAAATTTTTTTTTTTTTTTTTTTTTTTTTTTTTTTTTTTTTTTTTTTTGGCATATATTTTTATTGTATTATTTTACCTGCCGGTAGGTCTACCAGTGTCCGTTGTTTGAGTGATATGGAAGTATTGTTACATTTATTTCATGTATATTATATTTACTTGAAAACAACATTTTTCCACCTTTTTATCAGTATTTATATGACAATGTTGCTTACAATGCTTTCTAATGCCATTTTGCAGCTTGACTAGGTATTATCATTTGTTTGATATTGATATTTCATTCTTCCTTCGTTGCATAGTCTTTTGTTTTGCGTAAGTTTTAATATGAAAATATCTAGGGGTTTTCTTTGTTTTATTCTTGGACCCTACCTTTTCTGAAAAATATAGTATATGTATAGTATATTTTACCTTCTATTTTTTATCCCAGTTAATGGTAAGAAGTTATATTTTGCAACTTACAAGTAAGAAAAAACAACCCAGATTTTATTAGGTTTGCAGTGATGACTGACTTACAGAATTCTTTCTTGTTGCATCAGTATTTTGTGTAATCATAATATTCATTAGTTAAGGGATAAGTCTGTACTGTAATATGGTATGAGCTAATTATATGTTGGTTCGCTGAGTATAGTAGTGGGCTATCATAGAATAGAAAGAGATTGCATACTGTGGTGGATTAACAATTGTTGAAAATCTAGTAGACATTTCTTGATAGCTGTTTAAAGAGAATGAAGAAATTGCCTTAAGAATTTAAGTTTATGTTGTAAAGAGCAAAAAATTGAAATATCTTTTTACAGTATGGAGTGTCACATTGTATTGTAGTATTGATCCACTCAGTCATTTGTATTTGTAGTTACAACATTAAGGAATTATTTCCCCTCTGCTAGGTTATCGCCGGGCTGCGTACCTTATTCGTAAGTACTGTAGTATGGGTGTTTTTCTAGCAGGATTTCTTGTACTATAACTTGAAAGTATGTTACTAATGGTATTTTAATGTATTTGTATATCTTAGATTTTATCACTTTAACCTTGAATGTTAGATTATGCAGTTCAGTATTCATAGTTTGCAAATTCCTAATATGCTAATATTTTTACTACTTGAAAAACTCTCGCATCCACTATGAGCATTGATAAACCACTAGTAATATGCTAACTGGCATTCTTTGTAGCAATAATAGTCCATGAGCATTATATCTTTCTCACAGCTTTGCAATTTTCTAATGTGTTTGGTTCTTCTGTGGTGGATACCTAACTTTATGCTATCTTGTATAGCTTTTGTTATTCTCAACGGAAAGGTTTTAAAAATTTGGTTGCCCATTTTTGCTATACTTAAAAAAAAATTACTTCAACTTATATTTCCTCTATGATGATTATGAAGTCTTCCCAGGAAACTAGGTTTAATGCATGAAATAATAGATATTATGACCCATCAAGGTTTGGGATGAATATTTAATAGGTTTGTCGGGGTAGTAGAAATGCATGATTGTTGTATGTTAACTATCATTTAAAATTTTTTTGTCATGAAAACTATCATGAAATGGATTCATATTTGACCTCTACCATGCGTGTTGTAGCATCTGTCAACAAAGTCTTTTAGTTTATTGTTAAGTTCTCTGGCACTGAATTTCACAATTATGCCCTCTTTAAATGTAGTTGTAATAAGGGAGGCTGCATTTGCGTGAAATGCAAATATTTTATTTCATATTCCAAAAAGTATTGTAACACTAGGAGTGTATTGAGACCTAGCTTTCCAAATCATGATTACTGTACAGAGGCAACATATGGTGTTTTTGTTTAAATAACAGTCAAAGATAACACTCACATTATTAGATATATTTTTTTATCTTTTTTTATTTTATGGAAGTATACAGGTTGTACAATCCAAGAAACATTTTAAACTATCAAAGATCCAAGTGAGACCAAGAATGATTTTTGCTGTTAAACATAGTCTTTATTATTTGCAACATATCCCCTTACCTTTAACACACTGCCAATTAGCATCCACTCCCAGTATTTATTGTTTATACT
>NC_090725.1:124426314-124491314 GCF_036898095.1 Palaemon carinicauda | reverse complement strand
AGTTCCATGGAAGGAGATATGGAGATGCCTGAGAGAGAGGGAAACACCAGAGAAATATGTTAGACTGATCAGAGATATGTATGAAGGAGCAGGCACACAAGTAAGAACAAGTGTCAGTTTGACTGAGACGTTTGACACCAGGGGTCATCATTAAGCCCATACCTGTTTAATATAGTAATGGACGTAATTACTGAAAGAGTGACGAAACAGTCACCATGGACTATGCCTGTTTGCAGATGATATAGTTCTGTGTGATGAAACCAGAGAAGGATTGGAGGGTAAGCTGGAGAGATGGGCTGAAGAATTGGAGAACAGATGTCTAAATATCAGTAGACCAAAAACAGAGTATATGTGTTGCTGGGAGAAATAGTAAAGAGGACAGAAAATTCAAATATCTAGGGTCAGATGTTGAGGAAACAGCTGAGCTCCAAATGGAAATGAACAGTAGAATTGAAGCTGGATGGAATAATTGGAAAAGTGTCGGGAGTGTTGTGTGATTGAAGGATAAAATTAAAGTGTAAGTGAAAGGTACATAAAACCGTAGTGAGATCTGCCATGACATATGGTGCTGAGACCTGGCCCATGAAAAAGATCTTTGAGAAGAAAATGGATGTTGCAGAGGTGTGACGGATGGCTTGGATCACGAGACTGGATAAGGTTAGAAATGACTTGGTACAGTGATAAGGGTAACAACCAAGGTTACAGAGGTGTCGAAGAAAATCCAAAAAAAAAAAGACCCCACAGGCTTGGTCACGTATTGAGGAGAGACCAGGAGTATGTTGGGAGGAGGTTGTTGGAGATAGATGTTCCAGGTAGGGGGAGGAGGGGGAGACCAAAGAGAAGGTGGATGGAGTGTGTAACAGCGGATATGGAGGAGAAAGATCACACAGTGGAGGACATTGGAGACAATAAATTTGAAACGGCTTTCAAGAAATAGCTACCCTTCATAGAGGGAAAATCTGTAATCTTCGATGCAGTAAAATCTTATGGCATGATGCAATTTTTAATTCACTACTCCTTAAGGATTGCGTTCATTGAATGTGTAGTGTATGCTACACAGCAGTGTACATAAACTGTAGTCTAGGAGACCTTGTCTAGAGACAAGCTGTAAAGTCTAGAGCTTGTCTAGACAATCATAAACAGTCTCTCTCTCTCTCTCTCTCTCTCTCTCTCTCTCTCTCTCTCTCTCTCTCTCTCTCTCTCTCTCTCTCTCTCTCTCTCTCCACAGTAAAAATCTTTTCGTAACACACGTACATAAATCAACACCCTCTCTTTACATTGAATTTTAATGTTTTTCCTTCAATTTATGTTCCATCCTTTCATCATTTTCATCTAAATTTCAGCTTGTTATTTCCCTTTAATGATATTTTATACCTTCCTCCACAATAAATTACAAGCATTTTAGTTTAAATAACTAGATTGAAGAAAACAAAAATTTTGTCCACATTTGGTAAAATATTATTTATAATATTTTACCTTACTTTCTTTATTCTTTCTGTTTCTTTTCATTCTTGTTAATCACTTTTTTGTTCATTATACCTTTACTTATTAGTTATTATCTTCGTTTCTTTTCCTTAGTATTTCCCACAATATTTTGTGTGTTAATTCTATTTAATATAGATTTTGGGTCTAGATGAATTTATTTCATTAAACCTGGTCTATTTCCTTTGTTGTTGTTTTCTGACACATCCAGTCTTGCACAACACCTTCTTCTGAAAGCTTACATCAGTTTATTTTATAAAGAAATGTTTATCTTGTCTCATTTCTTTCGTAATGGATTTTTTTTTTTACTTTTTAAAGAAACCTTTTTAAACATAGCATAAGATAAAAACATGAACTATATCCCACTCTAATCTCCATTCCGCTTTGATTTATAAAAATTCACTGCCGTTAGAATGAAGAAAAAGGATGACAGCTGTGACTGATTAATAAGTAATTGAAGTGGTTGCAAAAGAAATTAAACTTCATTTCCTGCTTGATAGTAGTGCTTCAAAGTAACAAATAAAAATTTGTGTTCATTATAGAGGTTTAAAGGCTGCTTATGAATGGCAGAGGCAAGGGACAATGACGTGGCCCAATCAAGTAGGACAATGCCCTAGATATGATCAGCACCTAAGACCCTCTCCTCCCAAGGTAGCACCAAGGAGGGGTACTCAATGACTGCTGATTATTCACATATTAGACCTATAGGTCCCCCAAATCCCCCAACCGTAGGTCACAAGGATGGTGAGGACGCATTGACTAAATGAACTCCCAAGTTTGAGCGAGACTCGAACCTCAGTCAGGCGATCACCAGGCCAGGACGTTACCAACAGGCCACCACAACCGTAAATTGAACATGTTTCATATCATGAGATGGTAATTCTAAAAAGCTTTCTTCAAGAAAAAAGTGCACATTTTGTTGTTAGAAAATAAGGAAGTTACCAGCGATCGTAAATTATATATGAATTCTAATTTCCTTATTAATTTTCAGTGAAATAACAGTTCTTCTAATAGTAAATTATTCAATCATATAATGATTAAATAACAATAATCCAATTTCAAAATCTACTTTTTTCTTAAAGAGAGAGAGAGAGAGAGAGAGAGAGAGAGAGAGAGAGAGAGAGAGAGAGAGAGAGAGAGAGAGAGAGAGAGAGAATCGTATAACTGTAATGAAAATATATATTTTTCATCAGCATTATATATTACTTATCAAATATTACTGAAACATAATGTTTATATTAACCTTTTTTTAATAATCTTTATTATTAGGCTATAATTTCTATGCAAAGGATTTATTACTGAATAGTTTATATGTAGTAACTACAATATAAAGTTTTCATGTATATTTGTTTGTTCTTTATAACTGTGAATACTCTAAACTTTATATAAAATGATATGGATTTCTGAACCATTAATAACCGAAACCACGAAGATAGAGCCCACGAATACAAAGGGCTAACTGTACATACACAAATACAAATATATGTACATACTTTATATGTATAATTTACTATAAAAAAAAGAGAGAAAGAGAACCAATCCCTTACCATTTATGAATTACTATACCCTATGTATAGCAATACCCTTACCCTATACAGTACCATAGTGTACCTACTGTACACTTATACAGTATTAGTATATAATAAGTATTACATAAAACAATCCGTTACCTTTATTACTCTGGTTCGCCTGCAAACTGCTTCTGAATAGACACTCATATGCTTTCTAGACATGATGATTTTTTTTTTCAGTAGCTAGTTATGGGATGGAAAAGAAGTAAAGGACAATTAGTACAGTCTGGAAAGTGGCAATGTGGATTTTATATAGATTTAAAGTGTGAACTCGGATATGTTTGAAGTGTTAAGAGATTGTGCCAGAGATGTTCAGGATTTCAAAATGTAAAGGGGTTTAGAAAAAATTGGAATATATAGGAAGAACATACGAAGAAAGGAGGAAAAAGAGTACTTGGGTATAAAATATTCTTCTTTGCAGAGAAATAACTAATGAAGTAGGCAATAAAAGAGCTGAATGAAAGAGAGTAGCAACATTTTCTATGAAGTAGAAGATTATTTGAGTACTTAGAAATAAAGTATCGAATTACTAAACAGTAAATATTTATAGTATACTCATAAGGCCATAAGTACTCTATGCTCAGAATATAATCATCATATCCTCCTACGCCTATTGACGCAAAGGGCCTCGGTTAGATTTTGCCAGTCGTCACTTATCTTGAGCTTTTAATTCAATACTTCTCCATTCATCATCACAACAGGGAATGACAACAGGGAAAACACATTTGGTGACGGACCTAGTGGAAAAAAGTTGGACCAGGGAAAAAATTTGGATATAAAAGGACATGAAGGGCTAAAAATTCCCATAAAAAGAACACTTAAGTTAAAGATTCAGAATATAAAGAAATTACAAAAAAATTGAGATATAATTATTGTGAAGAGCATATCACAAATATGTAAGTGGGGTGCTGAAAATGTAAGAGTCCAGAAGCTATATAATTGAGATTTCAAATATTGAAAATGTAAAAAGTACTTGGCCAGAAAATTAATTTGTCAGTAACTGAACAAAGACCAGTGAGAGGTCTAGAAAATTGTGGAAAAGATCTAGACAAGAAATTGATTAGAGAAGAAGGTAACATAATAAGAGACAGTGGAGAGTATTTATGTATAACTCCAAAAATGGAAAATCTACCAAGAAAATAATAATTCTGCTGATGGGTAGGCTAAGAAATAAAATTTTGACTTCAACATATCCATAATACTATGCAAGGAAAATATAATTTTTAAGAGTATATCAGATTTAACTTTTTTGTTTTTATTTAGCATTTGGGTAACCAGCTCTGTTTTGTTGTTTGAATGATTTTGTGGTTTGAAAAAATTAGTGTTGTAATCAGAAATAGTTTGTGTTGGTTCAAGTTTTATATGTCGAGCATTATTTACTCCTAAATGTATCTCGGCAATTTATTCTCTATATTAGGTATTTTTAATATAAGTACTCTTGAAAATCCTTATGAATTTGTTTTAACTATCTTTTTCAATTCAATGCTTTATGGGAAATTTATGAACACAAGTTTTCACAACCAATAATGGTTTTGGGGACAATCTTTATCTGGCCCAATGCACCTTTATGTCTTGAAGTTTGCACTGTAATATTTGATAGTTTTGTAGATTACTGTTATATGTAGATTTGTTGTAGTTTGAAGGATTTTATATTCATTGTGTAGCATGCCATGATTGTAATTTCTTTTTGCTGTAGTTTCGTTTTATGATTGAGCTTTATTGCAATTTTGCAAATGTGTTCAGTAAATTTTGTACTGTACTCTATTTCATAAATAAGTTTTAGAAATTACCGTATGTTAGTTGATATTATAACATCTTGAGTTATCCATATTTTATAACAGCATATTTCTGCTAAAATATGTCTTTACTAATATACTCCTTGATCAATAGTATCTGGTAGGCAATTAAGAATTAATTTTAAAGATGGGAGGTGATATATTTACTAAAAAGTTGATAGTCATTTCTAGGTACAAATATATATTGATGCAACACAGCTGCTAACATTGTACACTGTAGCTTGTAATCCTGTATTAGATTTTATTGAGATAATTTGTGATGTAATTGCAGATGCTGCAATTATTTTGTAACAAGTTTATTCTTTGGAGAATGTTTGCATAGTTATAAGTAGTGTGGTCTGTGTAAATCATTTTTTCTTTCACTTAACATGTTAGATACGGTCTGGATGTTAATGAACATTACTGGAAGAGAGAATATATTTTTTTTAAATAATGAATCTTAGGATGCTGTACTCTCTATAACATATTGTACAGGCATAAGTAAAATGTCTTAATACAAAAGACTTTGGTAAAGAAGTAATAATGAATATTTGTCAGATTCAAAATTTGAAATATGACCCGCAAATTTTTTTAGATTTACACTTACATGAAAGATTTTTTTTAGTTAAAATCTAATTATTGATTGAATTTATATTTTTAGGAAAGGCTTTGGATCAAACTTAGTGCGACGAGTAAGAAAGGCTGGTACAGAACTAATTAGCAAGGTGCCAAGGGTAAGTACCTAACATTTATTCTATGCTATGTTTCCAAGTACTGTACTGTATGTGAATGATGTTGCATTTGATATATTATTACTTATTTTGTATAATTAATACTTTTAGAATTATTAAATATAAAACTTTGTATTTATAGAGTGGGAGATCGCGATCCCGGGGTCGGGAGGAAGGTGGTGAAAGTCCAGATTCTTCATCACTAGGCTCTTCATCACATGCTAATGATTCTTTGGACTCTGGCTCTGAAACACGCCGATCCTCGCCAAATTTACCTCCATCCCCATCCCATGATGGTGAAGGAGAGTTGAGATTAGGAAGAAATGGACATATTCCAGATTACCGAAAGAGTTTACCACCAGCGTTGAATGATTTATTTGCATCTCAAGTTTTACGGTATGTATATTAGTCTATATGATAAACTATGTTATCACTTTAGGTGATTTATGATGGTTATCCAATACTGTAGTTTTCTTGTAAGATAAAACCAAAAAATTCTCACAGTGAATCATAGTCTTGGTTTAAATTACGGTACTTGGATCAATTTCTAAAATTAAGATCCCTTTACTGATGATGAAAATTTATCTTACAACAGAGGATCTGTGTCATCAGAAGATGTAGGAAGTCTTCGATCAGGTGATGCTAGTGACAGTCATCAGGAGGATTCTCTTTCAACAGTCACTGGTGGTAGTGGCACAGCTGAGCTGAGTCGTGCAGGGTCAAGACGCCCAGTCTACTTAACTGAGGATGCTGATTCCATTCCAACAAGAGATGTTGGTCCTGAACCTCTTCATGATTCCCAGGTTATTGCATAACTTTTAATTTACACAAATAACCATTTAGTATGAAAAAAATAGATATAATACAGTACTGTATATTGTACATGTACAAGATAAAAGAAACTTGTGAGAACATGTTGCACTTAAGATTGCAGTGGGATAGTTTTTATCAAGATATTAGGAATGTTAATGATGAAATGCTTGTCATCACCAAAAACCTATTTTTCCTTTATATTGTTGTTAGAGAAATAAGTTTACTTTACTCTCTTTAGTCCTGTTGACTCCTACTGGAGCTCTCATCAGGTATGGGAAGCATATCACCACAAAAATATTTTTCTGAAAAATTGTTTGTACAAAAATAGCATTAATTAGTTTAACCAGAGCACTGAGTCAAGATACTTAGTCTGTCTTAGAACTGACACAAATAGTTTTTCTGTGTTACTAGAATTTTAATTGTATTAACATACCAGTTCAGTGTTTCATGGACATTATCTTGAAGAATCTTGGATTTCTTATTGAGATGAAGTGACTGGTGCTGTAGGCTTTTATATTTTTTTAGTTCATTTAAGGTACACTTTCTTCTTTATTTCAAATATTGTTAGAGAAAACAACCTGGAGTCCCATATTTCAAAATGCATTTTGAGATAGTTCCATTGAATTAATTTATACAATTTAATTTTCTTTTTGACCTATTTCTTTCCATCTCTGACATCCAACCCCATTAAAGATTGGGAGTTAGCAATATGAATATCAGGGGAAGTTCGTAGAAATAAAGGGAATTTTAATAATATACTGTATGTTACAGTATTTCTATATAGTTCTCACCTGATGCTTATATAATCTTTCTTTGTAAATGACAACATGTGTAGGACTTAAGTCATTCAAACAAAATTAACACACTTATATAATCACTGAAAAATATAATTGAATTACTGTATATATCTCCTGCATTATGGTTTTTAAAGTTTGATTAATACAGGTTCAATTAAACTGCTTTCAACCAAAAAGGACTTATTAGACTTAATATAGTTTTGATTCTCTGTATGCACATTACAGCAATTTTATTTTAAATATTCAATACAATGTTAACCCTACTTGAAAAAAAAAAGTTTTTGAAGGAATCCACAAACATAGGTATATACATGCAGACATCAATTGTATTTGTTAGAGCAGAGGTTCTCAATGGGGGTGAAATTCACCCCCAGGGGTGAATTTTGGGCTTTCAGGGGGTGAATTGTGACAAGTAAGTTTATGGTCGAGGAGAGCAATTATAGGCTTTGGCGTAACTGGCCTGTCACGTGGGCTGGGATTATATCAAGTGCTGGCCCAGGAAAAATGGATTAGACAGTTATATACAAGTGACCACCCAAGTTAATCCTAGGATTGGAAAAGGTACTGAGAAAGAGACAGATGGCTAGGGAATTAAGTAGGTCCCAAGAAAATTACTTGGCAACTCCAAGGTTGGGAACTCCTGGACTATAAATAACTGAGAAGCTAATATCAAGGATCAAGATGTGCAGGAGATAAAGTCTTCAGCATTTAGCTTATTTTCAATTAAACTTGATGAATCAACTGATGTGGCATCATGTTCCCAGTTGATGGTGTTTGCAAGGTTTGCTAGGTAGTAGGTTGGCCAAGGCACCAGCCGCCCGTTGAAATACTACCGCCAGAGAGTTATGGGGTCCTTTGACTGGCCAGACAGTACTACGTTGGATCCTTCTCTTTGGTTACGGTTCTTTCTCTTTGCCTACACATACGCCGAATAGTCTGGCCTATTCTTAACAGATTCTCCTCTGTCCTCACACACTTGACAACACTGAGGTTACTAAACAATTCTTCTTCGCTCAAGGGGTTAACTACTGCACTGTATTTGTTCTGTGGCTACTTTCCTCTTAGTAAGGGTAGAAGAGACTCTTTAGCTATGGTAAGCAGCTCTTCTAGGAGAAGGACACTCCAAAATCAAACCATTGTTCTCTAGTCTTGGGTAGTGCCATAGCCTCTGTACCATGGTCTTCCACTGCCTTGGGTTAGAGTTCTCTTGCTTGAGGGTACAATCAGGCACACTACTGTATTCTATTTAATTTCTCTTCCTCTTGTTTTGTTAAAGTTTTCATAGTTTATATAGGAAATATTTATTTTAATGTTACTCTTCTTAAAATATTTTATTTTTCCTTGTTTCCTTTCCTTACTGGGCTATTTTCCCTGTTGGGGCCCCTGGGCTTATAGCATTTTGCTTTTCCAGCTAGGGTTGTAGCTTAGCAAATAATAATAATAATAATAATAATGTTCACTCAGGTTCATTTAAAGAGGAGTTCTCTATTGTTCTACCAAGGCCTCTGATATTTTGGAGAAGGTTTGCCTCTGATATTTTGGAGAAAGTTTCATCTTTTTTTTTAATCAGAAAATCTTTTGTGGGATAATATCAGTGGGTGTTGTACAGATGGAGCACCAGCTATGTTAGGGACAAAATCAGAATTCCAAGTATGTGTGAAAAAGCGAGCTCCAAAAGTGAAAGGTATTCATTGTATGAGCCATCGTCAGACACTAGCCTCAAAAGCACTTCCTGCTCCGCTAGATTAGATTTTGGATCAAACAATTAAAATTGTAAATTTAGTCAAAGGAGGGGCTCTCAACTCACGACTTTTCAAGCAGTTATGTACTGATATGGATGCAACCCATCATTTGCTTCTTTTTCACACAAATGTTCGTTGGCGTTCAAGAGGAATTGTAACTGAGCGAGTATTTCAGCTTAGAGATGAGCTCAAATTGTTTTTTGAAGTGCAAGGTAAAACAGGATTTCCTGCTTGGCTGTGTGATGAGGAAGGGATCATGCGTCTTGCCTATTTGGATGATATAATTGAGCAACTGAATAAACTGATTCTTCAGATGCAAGGAAGGAATACAGACATTATAGAATTCGTAGATGCCTTGGAAGCTTTCATGAGCAAGCAAGATTAATTAGAAGAAAAGGGTAAATGCAGAAAATGTAGCCATGTTTGAGAAACTGTCATCCATTCTTGATGTTTGTGGTGAAGACAAGGTACTTCCACATTTGCAAAAAATTAACTTTTGTAGCATTTGACAGCACTGGAAAATTAATTCAGACGATATTTTCACGAACTTAGTGATTAGTTGGATTTAGTCAGAAATCCATTCAAACTGTCGGTTGAAAAAGTTCCTGATGATTGTCAAGATGAGTTTTTGGAGTTAAAAAGTTTTTTGGTTGTAAGAGATATGTTCGATGAGAAATCAATAACAGAATTTTGGCCTCTGATGTGCGATTCCTACCCAAATATGGCAGAAATGGCTATCCGTGTATTGCTTCCGTTTATATCGACATATCTTTGTGAGTCAGGCTTTTCAACTCTGTTACAAATTAAAACGAAGCATCGTAGTAGATTAGAGGTAGAAAATTATCTGCGTTGTAGCCTTTCAAGCACTCATCCGGGTATCCCAGAATTGGCTAAAAAAAACAATCACAGGTTTTGTCAATTGATGAAATGTAATCTTCTGAATAATAATTATTGCATCAGCTTCAGTTTGGCCTGTTAAGTATTTCTTATAAATTAAAAAAAAAAAAACTATTTTACTTTCATTCAAGTTTTATATATCCATCGATATTTTCAATTTGCATATAATTTGTAATATTCCATTATACAAATAATCCATGTAAAGATGTAAATGTATAATTCAGTTTGAAAAAAAGAAAATAAAAGGATTTATAGTGATATTTGCATATCATATACAATGCAATTTTTGAGACAACTTTTGGAAAAGACGGGAAGTGGGGGGGGAGGGGGGGGAATGACATCATTGCAAATGGTGAAAGGGGTGCAAAGGGCCAAGAAGGTTGAGAACCCCTGTGTTAGAGCATCCTTACTGGATATTTTCATTAAATACAAAATCTGCTTTCATGAATCTATACTTCGAATCATAAGTTATTAACTAGAAAAGAGCCTACTGCATGACCTGACATTGTTAAGAATGAAAAATAAAATAAATTTTCTTTGCACCCTCATATTTCCAATTCAAATAAGGGATTTTGACGAAGGAAAAATCTATTTCTGGGCTCCGACCTGTGCTGCCCAGTGAAATACTCCTTTAGCACCATTTCTAAGGTATATAACTGCTATATATTACCAGAGAAAAAATTGCATAGGAATTCCAGGTTGAACCCAGCTCGCTCACCTATATAAGGTGTCGATATAATACTGGGGCGTGATAATTCACAACCAGAGGCCTCGCACCATTTAGATATCTCCTGTCAAAATCCCCGAACAGCGAGGTGCCGTTCAACATCGTACTACTACTAGCAATCCCACGCCAGTGACGTCACTCCTTATAGCACCCCAGATTGGGGCCCAATTAGGGAGGGACGGGTGGGTTCACTGGGCGGCACTTGTCTCTCGCCCAGAAATAGATTTTTCCTTCGTCAAAATCCCTTTTCTGGGCTCCGACCCGTGCCGCCCAGTGAAATCGTACCAGAGAATGGGGACCCAATATGGCTAACTACCTGAAGAGGGAATAACACAAAATAACAGAGCTGATGAGTTTAATATAAAAAAAAGAGGGATGTGGAAACCCGTAAAAATAGATCAACATGTATATGACAGTGATAAATAGACATGGTAAACAATCAATAATGAAACCCGTAGGTAGAATTCAACAGATATGAATAGTGGGAATCCAGCTTGGTAATCAAAAATGCAAAATAAAATCAGCTCGGGGATTAAGAACAAGTGTAATGAAAACAATTCGTGAAATTGAACAATTGAATAATAAAATAATACACCATAAGGGTGTATAGTAACAAAACAGGTAGGAACAACAGGTAAGGCAGGCAGGAGGGAAAGAGGACAGAGCAAGACGTTGTGATTAGGACAGATGTACCTTCAGGAGGAACTATATTCCCTGCAGCTACTGTGGCAAATCTAAGAGCTTCTAAAGGTTTTAGGTTGTGGCGCTTGAAAACTTTAGGGGACTTCCAACCCGTATATTTTGAGAGCTAATCAAATTTCATATGGTGGAAAAAATTAATTGAGGTAGCCACAGCTCTAATATCATGGACATGTGGGAATGATGCAGGATTAGCTTGTTTAATAAAATAAAGAATTTGTTGTCTGATTCCCTTAAGGGTAATAGTTCCTCCGTGTTCTCTAATAAATAAGGGCCCTGTGGTTGTAGTGGAAGTTCTACCTAAGTAGGCTTTCAGGGTGGTAACTGGACACAGGGATGGATCCCGAGGAAGTGGAACAATCTTCCAGGGAGACCACCTGTTTTGGGGGTCTTCATTTTTAGCCAGGAAAACTTTGTTAGGAGAGAGAAGAACCTCACCTGAAGAGAGAAACTCTATAGGACCAGGGTCTCTAGATAAGGCTGACAATT
Organism: Palaemon carinicauda; assembly: GCF_036898095.1. Lineage (NCBI taxonomy): Eukaryota > Metazoa > Arthropoda > Malacostraca > Decapoda > Palaemonidae > Palaemon > Palaemon carinicauda. The sequence goes on along the minus strand of NC_090725.1, from coordinate 124,479,591 downwards.
CTGAGATTCTGGAGCCCGAGGCGAGGCTCAAAAGAAAAAGTGACTTTCTTAATAATGCCATATAGTTACAGGATTCATTTGGGGTGTCAGAGGCTAGCTTAAGAACATCGTTCAAAAACCAGGAAACTGCGCTAGGGCGAGGTGAAGGTTTCAGTCTGGCACAAGCTCTCGGAATGGATGAGAAATATGAATCCGTTAGATCAATGTCAAAACCAATATGGAAGATCTTTTTCAAGGCTGACTTGATTGTAGTAATGGTATTGGCTGCCAGGCCAGATTCGAAGAGAGTTCTGAAGAATGTTACAGTTAGGTTCATCGTCATTTTCTCAACTTGGGAATCTTTCAAGAACTTAGCTAATTTCTTGACAGCTGAGTCATATTGACGGAGAGTAGATTCCCTTTTGTCAGATTCCAGGAAAATAGTATTCAAAGGATTGATGTTTGCACCTCGTTGGGCTGCGAACTTCATGAAGTCCATAAAGTTAGGGCATTCAGAATCCTTGAGGAAGCGAACACATTGCGAGTTTGCACTGTCTTTGTTAACACCGGATTGGGAATCCGCTGGGGGCGGAGACCTAGTTCTAGCAACAAGAGGAACCAATTGCTCTTGGGCCAGTTGGGGGCTACGAGAGCCACTTGACCTTTGACGGATCTGAGTTTGTGCAGAACTTTCAGCAGGAGATTCACCGGAGGAAACAGATAAATCGTCTTTCAGGTAGTCCAGGTTGGGGGCTACGTAACAATCTTTTTTGCGATTGGATTCCGTCGCAAACAGACCCACCTGGAGACCCGGGACTGGAGATAGCATCCACTGGAAAGATCAATTGTCTAGTGACCATTCCGACTCTAGCGGAGTCGTCCGGGAAAGTGAGTCCTCTACCACATTCCGGACTCCTGCTAGATGGACTGCTGACAGGTGCCACTTGTGCATTGCCGCCATGGGGAAAAACTTCAACATGATGTGGTTTATTTGGGCTGATCTGGAGCCCTCTCTGTTGAGGCAGTGTACTATGACTGTACTGTCGAGAACCAGTCTGATATGGAGATTCCTGGCTGGATTGAGACGTTTTAAAGTGAGGAAGACTGCCATGGCCTCTAGGACGTTGACGTGCATTTGTTGGAAGACCGGTGACCATAACCCTTGGACTTTCTTGTGTTGTAAAGGAACCGACTTGGAAAGATTCTTGATCTTCGTCCAAGTCTGCAGACTTTTTCTCAGGGTTGGGGAAAGGCAAGCACGTCTGTCTCGGCGTATTGCGGTTGCTCTGGAGCGCCACACTTTATGTCCTTGAGTTTGGACCTCAGGACGATGTCTGTCACGGAGGCGAAGGTCAACTTTTCCCTGAGAAATTGTTTTGTATTCCTCGCTATCACCTTCCTTTTGGTTTTGGGGAGGCACAGCGTATGGGAGCACAAGTCCCCTTGTAGTCTCAGCCATTGAAACTTGGTCTCCGGGACCAGGCGGGATTTCTCGAGATTGACTTGGAATCCCAGTTGCCGAAGGAAGGTGAGGACTTTGTTCGTTGCTACGCGGGAAATCTGGGCATTGTCTGACCAGATTAGCTAATCGTCTAGAGAGGCTACTACCTGTATCCCCTGAGTCCGAAGCTCTTGAATTACTGTCTCTGCTATTTTGGTGAAGATTCTGGATGGTATGTTGAGCCCCAATAGCATCACTTTGAATGCATAGGCTTGTTTGCCTAGCTTGAAGCCCAGATAAGGACGAAAATGCCTTGCTATTGGAACGTGATAGTAGGCATCTGTAAGATCGATGGAGGTGGTGACGGCCCCACGGGGAAGTAAGGTCCGCACCTGTGAGACGGTAAGCATATGGAATTTGTCGCAACGAATGAAGGAATTTAAACGAGACAGATCCCGGATTACTCTCCGTTTGTCTGAGCCTTTCTTTGGCACGCTGAACAAGCGTCCGTGAAATCGTAAGCGTCGTATACTTTGGATTGCATTCTTTAGTAGCAGATCTTTTGTGAAGGAACGTAGGTCTTCCGTGAACTGAGACCGGTTGAACCACTTGCAGAGGTTGCCTGAATTGGGAAGATTGGAAGGGCCTCAATCTCTTCCTACCTCGAATTGAGGTACTAGTAGGCTCATATCTCCTCTTTGAAACCAGGCCCCACCTAACCTTGAGGTTTTGGTTTGCCCTAGCTGCCTCGCAAAGGACCGAGTTCACTAAATCCCCTGGGAAAAGATCTGGGCCCCAGACTGGAGCTTCGATGAGCCTATTAGGTTCGTCCCTAATCGTGGCTTCGGAAAGAACGTGTCGTCGACAATGGGTCCTGGCAGTTGCAAAATCATAGGCGTCAGCCATAAAGTTTTGCAAAAGCGACTTAGTGAGGGCCTTAAGGAGGACCTCCTCAGTGTAAGTGGCGACAGTCAAATCAGAAAGGGCAACTGAATTAAGGGATCTGCTGAATCTACACCTCGACTCATATTCCAATTTAATGAGAGACTCCGGGAGTTTGGGAAGCCGTTCGCTGAACTGTGTCGAGGCACAGTCCGGGCTCAACTTACCTACCGAGAAGGTAGCTGGGGCGTTCCGCCAACATTCACCGTCTCCCGGAAAGAGAAGGGAGGGTAAGTCGGTCTCCCTGAGGTGAGGTAAAGGCTTCTCTTCCTTGATAGCCTAAAAGACCGTCTCTATGATCTTGGTCGCACATGGGGTAGGGGTCTGGTCGTCGGCCACAAACATAGTATATGAACTTTTGTAGGCCGTAATCATTGTGTTCAAGCAATCCCACTCATTGAACACGCGGACCAAGACAGACTGTGCCTGTTCTTTAGGAAAATTAACAGTTTCCTTTGGGACCTTATCCAATCGAATCAGAGCCTCTTCCTTGAGGCGAGCGTAGCCCGGGAAGGGGAATTCAAGACCCGGCGGGTAGAATTCATAATCCACAAGAGGCCGGGTACCGAAATCTCCGATTGACAACATACCCTCCGAGAAGGGGGCATGCAATGCCAACCTCCAAGGGTTATTCTTATTGAAAGGAGGAAGCTTGGAGGCGTCAGGGACGGGTTATTGCTGTTGTGGCGGTGGCAGCCCCGAGCGCATGAGTCCCTGAACTAGGCTCTCCATAGAAGCTATTCTCTCTTGTGATTGTCGTGTATGAGACGATAGTATCGACTCAAAATGAGCAAACATCTTCTCGGAAAAATCCACCGGGTCAGATGATTCCGCCGGGGGGGAAACAGGTGCCGGAACGGAGACTACTCCGTGAGAGGTTGAAGGCACAGCAATTGGGTCTTGAGAGACTCTGGTGGAGGAAGATTTAGCCTTCGAAGCTGATGATTTCGAAGACCTGTGGTCTTTGGAAGACTTGTGGGTCGTATATAAATTCGTACGATGAGCCTTCACCTTGGGGATAACAGGCCGGGGACTGAGACCAGTCCCGGTTGTCCCCGGAAAACCTCGAAAAGAAGAGTGTTCTGAAGGAGAAGAGAAAGCCGGGCTAGGGATAGGAATCTTAGCCCGGGAACCACCTGACTCACCCACGTCCCTACCTGCGTCGGGATTGTTAAGAGCCATGGGTTCCACATCGAGATTGAGGGTAGAGACGTCTTCAGTTAGGGTGCCGCCCGTTTCTTCTTGGTCCGGGGCCTGAAGAAGGGATTCGAACCTCTCGATGAAAGGATCCGCCAATTCTTTGGGGACCGCAGGTGAAGTTTTAGCATGGGGGTAGAGACGGGAACACCATTCCTCAGAGAGGATATAAGGCTGTGTGGCCTTCACGTTGCGGGCGAACCCGTCAATCCAGATCTTTAGGGTAGCCCGAGCTGTATCTTTCTCAAGTTGGGAGCACTGAAAGAGAACAGACTATTAGCGAGGGATATTTGTGCCAAAGAAAAGTGAAGAAGTCCAAGGACTTCGTAGACACTAAGTGAAAGGCATGCGGGAAGTCCAGAGGACTAGTTGCCTTAAAATTAATATTTAAAATTAATGGTAACTCCCTACAAGTCTGTATCAATGAAAAAGCACTCACCGAGTCAGATGTTAGAGTGGAGGTCATTGTGTAGCAGACTACACAAGTGTCTGGATGCCATACAGCTAAGTCATCCACTCGGACAGAACAGTGGGCGTGTGAATGACACATGTCATGGCCATAGGGTTGATAGATGACAGCGGCACATGCCGTCATTGCACAGCATACAGTCTGTAAAATAAAAGATACATGAGTATCTCAAAGGAAAGGAAATTAGGGGCCTGGAGGCCCCTGTGCTTAATATATATATATATATATATATATATATATATATATATATATATATATATATATATATATATATATATATATATATCATGATAAAAATGTTTTATATATATTCATCAGGAATCCTGAATGAAAGCAAATAGGGGCTCGGGGGCCCCGGATTCTTAAATTATAGCAATATCATGCTAAAAGATTTACATATCAATATCATGATAAAAATGTTTTATATATATATATAAATCAGGAGTCCTGAATGAAAGCAAATTATATATATCACTATCATGGGAAATATGTTTTATATATATTCATCAGGAATGCTGATGATAAAAGTGTCTTGTATATATATACATCAGGAGTCCTGAATGAAAGCAAATAGGGGCTCGGGGGCCCCGGGTGCTTGAATGATATCAAGATCATGATAAAAGATTTATATAACAATATCATGATAAAAATGTTTTCTATATATACATTAGGAATCCTGTAGGAAAGCAAATAAGGGCTCGGGGGCCCCGGGTGCTTAAGTGATATCAATATCATGATAGAAGATTTATATATCAATATCATGATAGAAGATTTATATATCAATATCATGATAGAAGATTTATATATCAATATCATGATAACAATGTTTTATATACGTACAGTCTGTAAGACAAAAGATACATGAGTATCTTAAATGAAAGCAAATTAGGGGCCCGGAGGGCCCGGAGCTTAAATATCTACGTATATATATGTCAATATCATGATATAAATCTTTTATGTATAGCCATAAAGTATATTGAATGTAAGCAAATCGGGACCCGGGGGGTCCGGATTGCTTAAATATCAATATCAAAATAACTATTTTGATTGTAAAAGGAATTGAAATTAAGTCAGACCGTAACCGTGATCATATCAAAAGAGGGAAGGGAAGGTCGAGAACAAGGATCGTATATATATTATATATATATGTGACTAATATAAAGTTAATCCAAGTAAGAAAGAGTAACGTTGGCTCCGGAGGCTCAACTAAACAACTCGACTGGATGGTAATGTATAAAAGCTACTCCCGGGAATCCCGGAATGAAATCTTAATATATATATATATATATATATATATATATATATATATATATATATATATATATATATATATATATATATATATATATATATATATTATACATCTACATGAGGTCCGTGAGGTGCGTGACACTAGAGGAAGAAAGGGATCTTTAACGGGTCCGTGACGTGCGGGACCGGGGGGGTAGCACGTACAAAACTTAATAAATAATATAACATAACAAGGTACCACGGACCGAGCCGAAAACTTCCCGCCGATCGTTGGCCAAACGAGCGACGGAAAGAAAACGAATACGACCGGGTAGAGTAGTGGAAAGATTAAGTAATGTACGTTAATGTATAATAATAGTATGCCTCACAGATCAACGGGAACCGCCCGTGCAAAACGGATGCCCCCGGGAGGGGTACATAGCGCTATAAAGTGACTCAAACTCGATCGGGAGAGAGAGAGGGAGGGAACCCTGGGGTGGGGTATCGGCGGGAGGAGGCTAGGAGGTATGCCAACCTGCCTGACCCACGATTGATATGATCACGCGGAAGGACTAATAACACTATAATAAACATAACGCATGGTAAAATAAGATAGGAAGGCATGCTGGATGATAATAATAATAACATAGCTATACATCAATCATAAAACAAACAAGGAAGCGAACATGAGACAGGAGAAAATCAAGCCTGACGGCGCTGGGAGTAGGCAGGGCTACCAACATAACATAGGGTCAGTGAAGTGCTAACAAAAGGAAAACTAATATGTAATATCCGACTCATGAAAGCCCCTCGAGCTAATGCAAGCATACGAATGACATTAAAATGATAAGCAAGTACGTGGAGTGCAAACGTAAATAATCCAAGTAATAATATAGTGGAATAGGAACACCCAAAGGCGACCAGGCATGCCAACTTACCGATAATACGCACACGTATATGTAATAACTGTTATCATAATAACAGGACAATATAAAATTAATACGGTGTGTGAACCGTGGATATCCATAAGGTTCATAACGAGAAACAATCAGTATGGAGGACTCATTGAAAATCGTTAAGAACGAACGAGAGAGAGATAGGAGGGAGCCGGGCGCCATGAAAGACCCACGCAAGGTCGTGAAAAATAAAGCTGAATAATATAAGCAAAAAAGGGCAAGACCCCCTCCAAAATCTCAAAACTCATAGATCTGGTACTTAACTTAGATGGAGGGACAGTGGAGTCCGACATCTTGAGGTAAATCCAGAAAAAAACCAGCGAAAATCACACACAAGGTAAAATACGGCTAGCAAACTGCGTGCTATAAAAGGAGTGACGTCACTGGCGTGGGATTGCTAGTAGTAGTAGGATGTTGAACGGCACCTCGCTGTTCGGGGATTTTGACAGGAGATATCTAAATGGTGCGAGGGCTCTGGTTGTGAATTATCACGCCCCAGTATTATATCGACACCTTATATAGGTGAGCGAGCTGGGTTCAACCTGGCATTCCTATGCAATTTTTTCTCTGGTAATATATAGCAGTTATATACCTTAGATGGTGCTAAAGGAGTATTTCACTGGGCGGCACGGGTCGGAGCCCAGAAAAATCTAGGACACAGATCCAGTAAAAGAAACGCCAAATGTCAAGCGTGGCACGAGAATCGTTAGATACGGAAAGATTGCCACAAGGAATAAGAATGTGAAGTTTTGTCACCACAGAAAGTCTGACATTTAAGACTAAGCACGGTCAAATTATTAAAAAAAGGGGAAGTGAACTAAAGGCAAGCCTCAAAAGATAAGAGCTGCAACAACTATCGATTGCAAGAATAAAAACTAATGAATCTGAAAGCGAAAACTAGAACTGTATAAAATTAAATAAAAACTTGCAATCACATAATCCACAAAAGAAAACCCTAAATATTTTTAAGGCCCTGTCTACACAATGATCTTTGCTCACCGAACTTTGCTTAAGGTGTCGTCAGAAGTGTAGAAGCAGCGAGGAAAGTTCTGTACTGTATAAGTTTTTTCATATGATTACTGAAGTAATGAAAGCTGTGCTTATTGGTGGTGAAAACTGGGGGGATGTCATTGCCTGACATAGTTAGGTAAGTTTTTCACTAATGCCAATGATATACTGTATTAGAATATTTTTCTTGGTGGTGATACTCCAATATAGCTAATATTTTACACCTATGCTAAAAATATAAAATTTTAATTTTTTTACCATAGTCTCGCCCCTCTAGTCCTGTATTGCTCTTAAGTGGTGGTATATGACAATTTCATGAAATAATTAATCTAATAATAGCTGATAAAAGCTCTAAACTCTCTTGAATTGTGGGTTTAATTGATGAAAGGAAGAATGAAGGTCTCAATTGCTGCTGATTTGAATAGTTTACAATCACCTAACCCTTTAATATGTGATGAATATTCTATAAGAAACAATCCCTTAGAGCACCAATTGCAAATTAACACTAACAGTTAGAACATGTTTTCTTTAACCGTCCTGACTTCAACCAAGAGTAAATTATGTGTTGGACCCAAATCTTTGAACTAATTTCAGTTAGTCCTCAATATTTGTGATTTATCAGTTATTGCTTTTTAAATATTTGATTTTACTAGATATACTCATATGCATAAGAAACACCCATTGGTCATATAGATGAGAGAGAAATTTTTACTTGGTGGTCTGGTTAGGTTATCTGATTCAAAAGTCATGTATCACGTACTGTAGTACTGTAACTAGATGAGTGTTCATTAAGTAATATACTGTAGATTATTTTATCTTCATGCTAGAAATTTTGAGTAGGTCCCAGTATAAGAAGTAATCAAAGATGGAATCATCATACTCAATGCAGAAAAAAAATGGCCAATACGGGAGGACACCTGCTTTTAAATGGATTCCCCCATTGGTCCCACATCACTACAGATCACTGGCATGCCAACCCTGCTCCACCTCCTTACCCTCTCTCTCTGTCTTTCTCTTTAATTTTTTATATAAATTGGGGTATTTCTAAAATTGTATCTGAAATTATTCTAACATTTTCTTCCACACCACCACCGAGGCAAAATTCAAGGCGTGTTTTCTGTATAAAGGTTTTCTCTCATCCTAATCCTCTTAACAAGAGAATGTCTTGATCGAGTCATTTTGCTTCAACACAGAATGTCATTTCCATATTGAAGCTTTGTGACTGGCAGGATGCCTCTCGAACTGCAGAAAAAAATTTCATGTTTGACTCAAAATATCTCTCATACTTCTTTTTTATTGCTTATTGTTACTTCAACCTCCATCATATTTTATCAGCTGTCTTCCACCTTGCTATTATACCTCTCTTCCCCTTTTCACGGTCTAGATTTTTGGGAAAGGATACCATTGCTGGGATTGGAGTTTTTTGTTTAAACCAATTGTGAGAGCTGTGGTGAGCTTAACAACTAATTGATAGTTTTTGGACCATGGAAGTTCAATGTTCTCATATTGACATGTGGAACTATCTCATGCAGAAATTTGGCTATTAGATTCCAAGGGTGGGTTAGTGTTTTAGAGATAGGACTCTCGGCATTCTGTCCGGTTTGCATGCCACTACGATTAAAGTGGGGATGACTGTATTCTTGAAATGCTCTCGGTTGCATCAGGCAGGTTATGCTTACACTCGAGACTTGAGCCACTCTAATCATAGTGGTACCATCCCATCAAGGTGGGGATGGAGTTGACTTTTGGGAGTCTGCTCTTGCAGGTGTCATTGGTTGAGGAATTACTTCCATGAAAGGCTAGTGTGGTCTCTTTTAGGATGTCATGCAGTCTAAAATTTTCTTCCCCTTAAACATTTTTTTTCATCTGTCAATATGTTTTGCTTTTTTGCATTATTCCTTCCCCCAAGAAAAATATAATGAATAGCAATAATATTTCTCCTACCCCTGGATATCGGATGGCAAACCACACTCTGTTGATGACCTTAGTTAATATGTGATCACACATAAGGATTTTAGCTCACTAACAAATGACAAAGCACACACTGGATCTGATCAGGTTTTGAAGCAGAGGCACTTGAAACAGAAATTAATGATCCGAAGAGTCCTAGGAAGAATAAAGTTGATAATTCAAGTAATTTTGGAAACAGAGGGAAATTGACAATCCTGTATGTTACCCAAATTCCATTAGAGACATTATGATGTGCTATATAAAGCATTTGAATGCTGTGGGTTAGTGACAGAAATAAGAATGAAACATGAGGAGGAAAAATGGAATTCTTGGATATCCTATAGTAATCATGATGGAACATTTAATGCAATCCGTGACATTATGAATATTGAAATTAATAGCTTAAATATCATGGGTGCTGTGCGATAAGCCACAGAATTATTCAGATGTACAGTATACAAACCTGCAGACTGGATTGATAAAGATATAGATGTAGTTATGCCTTCCAAGAGAAAGCCAAAACCACCATTCTGGCTTTTTGCTCAATCTAAAGGGGATACTGTACAGGAAATTACTTTAAAATGTGCAAATTACTTCAGAAGAAAGTAGGAACCATCACACTTGGAGATATATCTTGTTTTGGAAAAAAAATTACCTCATTCATGCCCAGTCATGCATGTAATCTATTATACTTTCTATTTTGAAAATAGATAATGTTGATATAACATTAGATGTCAACCCCATCTAAATTTTAGCTATGGAAGGAGACATCCAACTCACACTGTCAGTAGATCTCAAAAAATAAATATGCCATCTTATGATAAAGAGCTGCATGATGAGGAAAGCATATTGCTTCCTGAGGTTTTGCCACTTTTTATTAGTAATTATGTACTACCTGTCTGTACTGTACAACATTCGTCCCCCATAAAAATCTATAGTACAGGTACAAATCTCTCTGTCGGTATCCTTTCCTGATTTTTTGGAGGTTCTACTTAAAACTGTTATCAGGTGCACCTGTGGTGGGGAAGGTGTAAAAACCTGGTAGGTCACCACCTCCTAATCGGAAAGAGAGAGACCTCTATAGGGAACATGAAAGTGATGACATCAAATAGATATGATGTTTTTTTCTGTAGATATTTTAGATCAACCAGAAAACACCCCATATCAATAAGAAATTCAAGTCAAGGCCCACCATTCCCCTCAACAATTAGATCGAAAGGTGTCAAAGAAAAAGAACAATGTAAAACCCAATTTATAAAGACCCTTTGAAAGAATCCAGTGGGAAATCCTGTTAAATGAAAAATTTCTAATGGGAAGATGCCATCCAAGGTGTCTTCCGGAAAATAAACTATAGTTTTTTCCTCCATTTTATCATGGAAGCGAGCAAGCTTAATGATAAGATTCCTTGTTTGAGGGAATCTTTGTCTATTTGTACCCCTCTGCAGGCAGTGGTTGGACAAATTAATTTGGAGAAAATTATACAATTTGCTCTCTTCATTTGCCTTCAAATGACAACATCTTGCAAGGCAATTCAGTAGAGGTGACTCAACAATTCCCTCAATTTTCTTCTACTGAGAGATTTGAATGGTAGACATCTTTTATGGGGCGATGTTTTAGCGAACACAAGGGGCAACATCATATCATCAATTGTAGAAAATGAGGATATGGGATTCCTTATTACAGGAGAGCCCATGTATTTTCATATTCAATAAGCACCTTGTCATGCATTGACCTTTTAGTTGCAAGCTCTAATTGCCTTCTTGATTTTGATTGGAGAATATTAATTGATTGGCATACCAGGGATCATGCACCAATTATTAAAACACCAACAATAATCCACCCTTGCAGAGATCTCCACGGTGGAACCTTGACAAGGCTGACTGGGATAGATTTCAGGAGCCAAGCAAGGTGGAAGGGAAGGCAGAACAGTTTGAAAGGGTAGATAATGCCTTAAACTTACTAAATGAAACTCTTCATACAACAGGAGTTAATTCAATTCCCAAACAATGACCTGTCACCAGGTGGTCATCGGAGTTAAAGACCCTGCACCAAGCTACTAGAGCATCTTTCAACTCGATTGTTAGATGTCATACAGAGGAGAATCTAGTAATATACTAAAATGTAAAGTACAATTCTGCTGTGCAATGAAAGTAGCTAGGTGCTAGCCTTAGATATCATGTTTCTCCAGTCAGTAGTAGAACACTACCATCTTCTGTCTGGAGGAAATTAAAAAAGATAGTTGGCAAATGTGCTTCTAACCCACCAACAGTGTTAAAGGTGAATGATCCGTAAATGACCTGAGCACTTGAGCACCTGAGGCTGGCAATGCTTGGGCTAAACATTTCTCCAACATATCATTCATGTGTGAAGCTCCTGGTCTCCAGTATAGAAGCACTGAAGAAGGAAAACTTGGATTTTACAACAGAAAAGGAGGAATCTTATAATGTTCCATTTATTGCACTTGCTACTTGCAATGTTACAGCCTGTGACATCGATGGAATTTCATATGTTATGATTAAACCTGTACTCTTTAACACTAAACTATTTATTTTAAGCATTATTAACAGAATATGACATGATCATAGTTACCAAACAGTCTGGGAACTAGCCTTTTTAAGATCGGATAAGGACAAATTTTTTAGCAGCAAACTATTGACTATTTGCATTGACATTTTGTTTACATGAAATCATGGAGAAGACAGTCGATGCAAGGCTAGTATAGTACGTGGAGAAGAAAGGTATTTTATCACCTATCCAGTGAGGTATTAGGAAAATGCACCCAACGACTGATGTGCTAAATGGACTTCAGTCCTTTATTTGTGAAACCTTTGCTTCCAAACAGCACCATGTAACAGTATTTTTTGTTTACCTTGAAAAGGCATATGATACTATTTGGAGATATGTCATACTTGAAACCATACATGACATTGGATTGAGAGAGCTACCATTGTTAATTTAAGCATTTGTGCCACAGAATTTTTCAGGTTAGAATAGGTTAAATTCTGTCACATGAAATGTCATGAGGAAGGATTTCTGCAGGGTTGTATGTCGAGTGCACTGTTCATAGATGATTTCTCCATGTCATTTACAGGAGCTAGAATTGCAATGGGTGAAAAATTGAAATTTCTTGAGGCTTTGAATCTTTTAAAAGTTCTGTTTCACACATCATGGGGGCAAACTGCAAAGCTATTTTAAAATCATATAAAGGTCTAATTTTTTTTTTAAATTAGTTATGGCTGTGAAATATATTTCTCAACCGCCTCAAGTCGATTAAAGATTTTAGGTTCTATACACCATACTGTTATCAGATTAGCCACAAGCGATTTTAGAACTTCACTCATCCCAAACCTCTTTGTTGACACTGAAGAATTACCTTTACACCTTCACCAGAGGTCTTTTCTTGTTTTATATAGGTTTAGGTTACAAAGACGTAATCATTCTCTAGCTTTTCAGACTGCAAACCTAGTAAGGCATTCTAGATATTACAAGTTGCAGTCAAAATTTCCTCAACCACATAGGTTTTGTGTAAAACAATAAACAGTCTTGATATAGCTAGAAATAAAGTGCTTCCATTTAGGATGTCATCAATCCCTCCATTGAAATTACCAGAGATGTCTTTCTGTAAATATTTTATTGGTATCTAAAAGACTTAGAAACCCAGTCTATTTTTATTGAACATGTTGAAGAACATAGTGAATCAGCTTATATCTTTACTTATAAATCCAGATCCAATGAGGGCATTGGATTTGGATTACATAGTAGTGCCTTTAATTGTAGAGGTGTACTTCCCTTAGTATCATCTATTTACTGCCAAACTATATGGCATGCTGACTGCTATTGGAAAAAGTGTCAAAGGAGGAGGGACAGTTTACAATTTTTGGTGATGCAAGAAGTGTCTTACAAGCTTTAGAAGTTTTTAATTCCAATAGCCTTTCAGTTTTAACTTATTTTAGAGTGGCTCTTTTTTATTAAGAAGAAAGTTATAACAGTTCAGTTTTGCTGGGTTCAGAGATGTAGGTGTGCTTGGAAATGAGGAGGAAGATAGAGGGGCAAAGGAAACTACAGCTGAATTGCTTTCAAGAAGATATCCCCTCCTCTGGAATGACTTTTAACCAGGCATAAAGAGGTTCTTTTATGAAATTTGGCAGCAGTATATGGACACTTTAGATGGAAATAAGATGAGGGAAATAATGAATGTTATATCTCCTTGGAGGTATAACATGATGCCCTGATGACTGGCCAACACCAGCCACTGTGATAAATGTTTGGTACCCCTGACAGTGAGATATTTATTGACTGAATGGCCTACTCTTGATTACCTAAGAAATAGATTAATGTTTAAGGCTTGAGGTGTGTAGTGCAGGTTAATCCTTATCAAGATTCTTGAGGAGAATGTCTTGTATGATATTAGCAACTCTTTGCAATTTATTTCAGAAGCAGGTCTTCTGAAAGGTATTTAGTTTTATACAGATGTTTGCTTTTATGGTTTTATGTTGAATTGTCTTTTATAGTTTATTCATAACAAAAGATATTCTTACAATCTCATATGCTGTACAGAAATCCCTTGATTGTGATCAGGAGGTTCGTATGATTGGCCTTGATTTTAGTGCTGGCTTTGACCGTGTTAATCATGAGGCCCTTGTTTCCAAACTCTAACAGTTGGGAGTGTGTGGGTCGTTTCTTAGCATTGTTATTAAATTTTTAAGTAATAGATCTCAAAGAGTTGTTGTTGATGGGCACCATAGTGAGTATAGGAATGGGATATCTAGTGTTCCACAGGATAGCGTTCTTGGCCCATTATTTTTTAGACTTTATACACATATGTGGTTTGGCATAGAAAACAAGCTTGTTGCATATGCAGATGATGCTACTCTTTGCATCAATTCCTTCTCCAGAATGTAGATCTGGGGTTGCTGAATCCCTTAATAGAGATCTAGCTAAAATTAGTGCATGGTGCAAATTGTGGGGTATGAAGTTGAATCCTAACAAAACTCAAAGTATGATTGTAAGTAGGTCAAGGACGGTGGCTCCTCAACATACGGATCCCAGCATTGATAATGTCTCTAACTATGTATGACTCTTAAAATTTTAGGTGTGACTCTCGACAGCCAATTTACCTTTGAGAAACACATTAGGTCTGTCTCTTCAATTTCACAAAAAAATCGCTTATTGTGAAAGTCTTTTAAGATTTTCGGTGATAAATCTATTCTCTAGAAGTGTTTTAATTCTTTTATTCTACCTTGTTTTGAGTAGTGTTCTCCTGTCTGGTCTTCAGCTGCTAATTCTCATTTGTTGGACAGGAGTTTACTGTTTATTAAATTTCTTATTCCTGATCTAGGTATTAGTTTTTGGCACCGTCATTTAATCAATTCATTATGCCTGTTGCATAAGATTTTTCATAATTCTGATCATCCTTTACATTCAGATCTTCGTGGACAGATCCCTCCTGTTTGTACTACTAGGCATGCAGTTAATTCTAATAGTCAGGCCTTCTCCATCATGAGGCTCAATACTACACAGTATTCTAGAAGTTTTGTTCCAGCTGTGACCAAGTTGTGGAATGATCTACCTAATCGGGTAGTTGATTCGGTAGAACTTCAAAGGTTCAAAGTTGCAGCAAATGTTTTTATGTTGAACAGGCTGTCATAAGTCTTTTTATTGTCTATATATTAATTATCTGTTTTAATGTTGTTAATGTTTTTTGAAATATTCTATCTTAATTTTTCATTATGTCTTATATCGTTTATTTATTTCCTTGTTTCCTTTCCTCACTGGGCTATTTTTCCTTGTTGGAGCCCTTGGGCTTATAGCATCTTGCTTTTTCAACTAGTTTTGTAGCTTGGCTAGTAATAATAATAATAATAATAATAATAATAATAATAATAATAATATCGACATCACTGATCTTTGATGTCATGATGCCAGAGAGCCCCAAATTTTTCATTAATTCATCCCCCTCATACTAACCTAGGCACATGAGCAGGGGCATTCCCTTGCTTATATACCAGACATTGCCACTACTGTACACACACCGTGACGGCATACTCAAAATGAATAAAATTTATAATTATGTAAGGAACTATAGATAGAAGAGAGGTAGCTCGATTGTAATGACTGTGGGAAGACATAGTGATAAGGAAGTGTTAGATCGGGGAAGCAGTGTTCTTTTGGTAAGGGAAGGCTAAAAATGTAAAAGGAATAGGTAATGATTTAGAGAAAGGGAAGTATGTGATGGTCTATAGCGAGGAGGGGATGAGGTTGGTGTGCTCTGGGGAAGGAGCCCCCAAGTAACAGTGAGCAACAGCAGGTTAAGAGAATGAGCAGTAAAAGAAGCAAAAACCAAGGCTGAAGTGAAGTGACAATAGACAAAAGAAAAAGACAGCGAGTTAATGTTAAAAGGAAAAAGTAAGCCACATGGTGATCGGTTGGAGTTGCATGAAGAAGGAGGTGGCGAATGACAGGGAAGGGGAGGGAGAAGTCATAGCCCGGGGCGACATAATAATGAACAAAAGAGAATTTGGATAATAGTTATAAAAACAGTACAGTTATATGAATATATG
Organism: Palaemon carinicauda; assembly: GCF_036898095.1. Lineage (NCBI taxonomy): Eukaryota > Metazoa > Arthropoda > Malacostraca > Decapoda > Palaemonidae > Palaemon > Palaemon carinicauda. The sequence goes on along the minus strand of NC_090725.1, from coordinate 124,463,859 downwards.
AATAAGAGTGTTGAAAGGGATAAGCAGGGAGAATTGGGGAAGGAGAATAAGAGAGTAAGGGGAGGGGTTGGAGAGTGGGCGATGATCTGTGGAGATGTGCCACCAGTGGTTAATCTATTTAAAACCAGGTATCCTTCCCTATCAACTTCTTTTTGCTGCATTGAGTATAGCACTGTATTTGTTAATGCTTGATATATTGTTACACATCTAGGCATTTCCTTTTTTTGTGGTTTTGATTTTTTCAAGGGACATATACAGCATCCTGTTTATTAGTGTAAAGTTGTTATGGTGTTTATCCATCAGCAGTTTTCTCTTCAAAGAATTATATCTTAAGTAGTTGTAATGTTAGACTAATAATTTTGATATGCTTTTAGAGTCGAGGCAGAGCTTCTTTGCGCAGTACTTCCTCTGCATCCCTAAGTCAGCAGGCCATAAACAGGTATGTATATTAGTTTCATTAGAATTTTTCATGTTAGATAGTACATTTTTCATTTTATGAATATTAACCATATTGTACATTACTTTGTTTGAAGTTTAATCTCTGTAAAGTTACTGATGATTTCTTTTCAGGAGCTTTAGCAGTGTTCATGGTAGCCTGCCTCCCCATACTCCACGTACACCAACACCTGGTAGTGTACCAAGAGCTTCAACCCCTAAAACTGGTGTTAAAATAGAAAGGGCCATTGATGGTGAAACTCCAACAACCCCTCGTTTGCCTCCACGTGCTGATCATTCAAGCAGGTAATTTCCTTTTGATGGTAAATTCTCTCAATTATTGTTGTTATTTTCATCATTACAATTTTCTATGGTCATAGAAAGTTGTTCTATTGTATTTATTTTATTATTCCCTCTCAAGAGTTAAAATGTTTATGAATTGTAATATAAAGAGGTCAGGCCTTTATTGAAAACGGGCATACTGTACTTAAGGGGACCGTCCGCTCTGTCCTCCATTTTTTTCTAATTATTCAAAATACACCATTTCTATATGTTTTAGATATAATACCTTCATCATATGAAAATTTCAAGTCATTTGATCAAAAACTTTTTGATTTATTAGCAAAATACATGATTTAAAAAGAAATAGGTAAATATTTTCGCCACTAATATGACACCAATTGTACTGAATATCATACCAGCAAAACTTCTTTATAAATCAAATAATTCTGCGTGACAGATTTTCGATTTTCCTTTTTCTTTTTTTAATGTTCTTTTTTCTTAATTGTCTTCATCTAGACGTAAAATAATTATGAAAAAAAGAGAAGAGGGAAAAGCAAAATTCTGTTACACATAATTGTGGGATTTTTTATTCCTATGATATCTTTCTCTCTAAAATCGAGCAATAGATAAGCGAAAAAAAATTACTTAAGTATGAATAAGTATGTTTTTGAGTTGTAAGCCCCAAAGATTTTCTATAAATTCTAGCTTTTTTCGTTAAAAAATCAATATAACATTATTATGATAATCTTACTTTGTAATTTTATTAATAATTCCTACATGAAGGCTCCTTAAACGAGGCATTTAAACAATAAGTTTACTAATACACTTGGTGTAAGGATGTCATGAGTCGCCAACGTCCTCTCGTTGTTGCCAGAGTTTTAGTTAGAATGTTCCAGCTTTGTACTCTATTTCATGTTTTCCTCTCTTTTTGGTTCTTTTTTGTTTCTCTCTGCTTACTTTTTGTTCTTTCTTTGACCTTAAGTAACATTGGCGTTGCTATAAAGTTCACCAGGACATTGTAAAAAACACAACGTACATATGAAATGCAAGTGAACAAACACACATGCAACGTAACTTATATAGGTCTGGAAACTCTGGCTGTTCTAGTTCGCCTACCCTCTACCATTGCCTTCCATTTCTGTCAGACGTAAGAAATTTCGAAATATAAGCGAAAAAATTGCTATATATATATGCTAAAAAAACATGCAAAGACAATTTTGTCAAACTCAGTCATGCAGACAACACAGTAAAGATGAGGTCATCTTTTAAAGATCGCTTTATCTTCATTATTTGTAAAAATAATTGGCTGAAACTTCTGGAGATCATGTACGATGTTTCTGCATTAATAGAAACTAAAATGACTTTCAATTTGTGAAAGTTATGTCAAAACACCTTAGCGGACGGTCCCCTGAAGGGAAGGATAAGTGTGTTGAATTCTGATTGGCTGGAGGAGAATGGCTAGAATGACAACAGGCTAAGGTAAGGGGAACACTTTTATTGCTAGATTGACAGTGTGGCAATACAATCCCCATTAAGAGTCCTATAACTTAATTTCTACATGGTTTTACCAAAGGCATTATTTTTATTAGGACTCTCAACCTTCACCAGTACCATTGGTGTACAGCTGACATGTTTCTGAGGGAAGGTAATGAATAGGACTTGGAATTCCTACTAAAGACTTTTTAAAGAACGCTGCATACTATGTTTTATTGGGATATTGAAGCATAATATGTTTTATTGGGATATTGAAGCATAATATGTTTTATTGGGATATTGAAGCTCATATTTGCAGTTTGGCTTTGCAAAGGCCTTGGAGATAGTGATGCACTTCTTACAATTCCCAAAGCTGTACAGGAATATCTTGATTGTGGTTAGGTAGTTCATATGATCGCCCTTTATTTTAATGCTGCCATTGGCCGTATTAATTATAAGCCCTTTTTTCAAACTTGAACAGTTGGGAGTAGGTAGGTCTTTTCTTAACACCATTATTAAATCTTTAAGTACAGTAGGGTCCCGAATTATGCGAGAATTTGGTCGATCAATGACCCCGCATAAATGGAAAATCATATATTCCGAAACGCACAATTAACAGAAATAATTCCATTAAGGCCATGGCAACCAGCAACTTGCCTATTCAAACGTGTTTACTACCCATTTACAATACTTTCTATGTACTATACTGTATTTTTTATTATATTAAATTGTTCTTGTAAATAAATCAAACATTTAATATACTTTAAAGTTCAGATAACTTGAAAAAGGTTAAAATTACAACCAGGGTGGGTGTAAACACCGTATAATTCCCGTTATAACATGACCTAAAATACGGAGAAATTTTAATAAGTTTTTCATATCTATTGTATAAGACAACCGGTGAATAGCAAAATAATCACTGTATATACTAGCTTTTGTTGAATCATTGAAAATCCAAAATTATCAAAATAAAGGAGATTTTATATCATACGTTTCCTAAACACGCCAAAAAAAAAAGCACAATAAAAAATTACGACCATTGTTTTGTTCACGTTTATCTCTGATCATAACGAAGAAACGAACGCATTTCCACATCTGTGTATAGGTTAGTTTTTATATGATGATTTTGATATTACCAATGTTGTTCTACTTAATTTTTCTTAGAACTTCGAAATAAATGAAATAATGTTTTTATTTATGATGCTGCCTGAAACGAAAACCTACCATCTTTGATCATAATAAACAAACGAACGCATTAAACACACATGATCAAAGTGAAAACTAATCATATTAAAAGCATTTAGCAAATATCATCTTATTACAAATATTTTAGTTATCTTATCCATATAAATTACTAAATTCGTAGCAAAGCAGGAAAACTTTTTTTTTTCTTTTGCGTTTAATCAACAATAGCAAACTGCCGCTAATAGTAGAATGATAATTTGCGATAATTCTAAACTGTTACGAAAGATAACTGCCCTTTCCATATCCAAATTACTTTTCCTAACTTCAGTTATAGTCAACTTGTCCCCACCTCAATTATGGAACCATCTGCAAAAAGGTAAAAGCAGAAGAAAGTCCTAGGCCGGTTTTTTTGAGTTATCGAACAATTAGGTTACCGCTATAATGTTCGATATGACAGAGATGGTGCAAGATTGGAGAAGTTAAGGAAAATTGAATCATGATTAATTTTTATTATATGAAACTTTGTGAAGCAACAAAGATTTCATTTATTAGAGAGATAAAGAGAGGTAAGAAATGAGAGAGAGAGAGAGAGAGAGAGAGAGAGAGAGAGAGAGAGAGAGAGAGAGAGAGAGAGAGAGAGAGAGATAATGATGGTTTTAAATGTACTAAACATAAATGTGATAGGTCATAACACATTGGTGCTTATGTAATATTAACTGTATAGATGGTTTGAATAAGTTAAGAAATGGTATAAACAATACTTTGTTAATGTATTCATACGCGCATATTCTTGAGAGCGGTAGGCTAGCTAAACATCAGCTGATCTGATCACAGCCAAAAGTAAAACAAAAAAGTCAGCAATATTCGATTTTTTTAAATACACCCGAAATTTAAAAGCATAAGTACATGTTTTATTATAGCGCAATTAACTATTTAAAGAGTAGCCATTTTCTGGAATAGAATGGTGTTTCCTAAAAAGATAGTGGTTTGCTGAGAAATCGGATGCCGTATTTTAAGCTACGATTGAAATGGATGTAGACACGGTAAGTTTTTTCCTTTCGTATTAAATTGACACTTCTTAAGAAAACCTATTTTGGTTTCTTCATCTATATGTAAGTATTGTATAACACGAGAGAGAGAGAGAGAGAGAGAGAGAGAGAGAGAGAGAGAGAGAGAGAGAGAGAGAGAGAGAGAGAGAGAGAGAATCAGCTGTTGTAATCGAATGCCGTGTTTTTGTTTCTTGTACTACCTGAAGCAAGAATTGATCGCCACAATTAACAATAGTCATGTTAATTTCATTATTAAACTTGGGTTGCCATATGCTAACTAAGATTTTATTTCTGTTAGAGAGAGAGAGAGAGAGAGAGAGAGAGAGAGAGAGAGAGAGAGAGAGAGAGAGAGAGAGAGAGAGAGAGAGAATGTTTTGACAATTATACCGCGTACTATACAAAACAAATCTTTGTAAAGTAAATCTATACGGTTTAAAATATGACAAAATATTGCCGACTGGTTACCGAAGTTTAGGCTATTCACTGCTGATGAACGAACCCAGCCTACGTGTGAAAACCTTTAACAGCCACAGGGAAATATAAAACTTGTATGTATACTGTACTAAACAGAAATAATGCTATATTATACCAGCATTATTAACACTACAATTAAAATTATTGAAAGGTTAGAGAAAGATAAAGATTGCTGAGAATGTAACCATAGTTCTGTTTACATTTTGTCAGCTGGACTGGCATAGTTAAAGTTGATTTCATTGTTGTGGAATTTTATCCTTTAATAGGCTATTGATTATGAAGTTATGTTAATAAGATGTAAGGTAAATATCGTTTTGTAACATTTATTATCAAGCACCGTATTTAGGGCAACCAATATGCTTAAAAACACTAGATTTGATACATTTTGCAGTGCTTGACTGCAGACTTTGAACAGCTCTGCAGATGCAGAAAATTTATTTCTGAAAAATAGCGACCGCATAAATGGGGAATCCCATGATTCGAACACGCATAATTAGGGACCATACTATAAATTGCAGTGAGTAGTTATGTGATGGCCATAAAAATTACTATAGGAATGTAATATCTGGTTTTCCTCAGGGTAGTGTTCTTGGCCCATTACTTTTCATACTATACACATGAAATGTGGGATGGAGCAGAAACCAGGCTCGTTGCATATGCAGATGATGTTACTCTTTTTGTGTCAATTCTAACTCCTGAATGTAGACATATGGTTGCTGAATCTCTTAATAGAGAACTAGCTAAAAGTAGTGTATGGTCACATTATGGACCATAAAGTTAAACAGTAACAAAACTCAAAAGTATGGCTCCTCAACATCCAGATTCTTGCATTGACCATGTATCTTTAACTATATATAATTCATTTCAATTTATATGTGTAATTCTTTATTTAAAATTTACTTTTGAGAAACATCTGGTCTGTTTCTTCTTAAATTGTACAAATTATTGGCATTTTGAGAAAGCCTCTTTAAGATTTTTTGCAATTAGGCTATCCTGAAGGAATGTGTTAATTTTTTCATTCTACATTGATTTGAGTGTTGTTCTCCTGTCTGGTCTTCAGCTATTGACTCGGTTCTTAGTTTGTTTGATAGAAAGTTGCAGTCTAATGAATTCCTTACACATGTTGCATAAGATTTTTCATAATTGAGGTCATCCTTTGCATTCAGATCCTTCAAGATTGTACCATCCTGTACGTGTTGCAAGGCTCTCGCCTAATTTTAACAGTCATGCCTTTGCCATCATAAAGCACAATACCACACAGTATTCTAGAAGATTTATTCCAGCTATGACCAGATTATGGAATGATCTTCCTAATCTGGCAGTTAAATAAGTCGAATTTCAAAAGTTCAAACTTTTAGTTAATTCTATTTTTTTTTTTACAGGTTAACATACTGTAAGTTTAGTTTTATAGTTTATATATGACTGATATATTTTAGAATTACTGATATCAAAATATATTTATTTTTAATTCAATATCTGTATACTGTGTAGGTTATTTTCTATTTTCTTATTTCCTTTCCTTACTGGGGTGTTTCCCTGTTGTAGCCCTTGGGCTTGTATTGTTCTGCTTTTACAACCAGTGTTGTTTCTTGGCTAGTAATAAGGATAGTGATATGGTGCCTTCCTCTTCCTGGATATATGTGTGCAGCAGACCCTTATGGATTTTACCAACATATGGAGAAAACCTATGAACTGAGTCTTTGTCTTAAATGTTTTTTAGAATACCTTTTGAGGTACAGAGATTACTGTATTCCAAAAAATGGGAAGTTGATAGTAATAATTATGTTAATAAGACAGTCTACTAATATTATATATTTATGTTTCCCTTTTTATGAAAAGAAACTTTCAATTCTAGCCATTAAAGAATATAGATCCCTGCTTAATCCTGTGTAAAGGCATCTATCCATTTCAGGTATTACAGAGGATGTGTTTAGGGATTATAATAATGAAAGACCTACAATGGTCAAGTCTGATTTTTTGGATTTGGATGTATTTGTACAATATTCAAAAGGATCAAGTTTTAAACCTTTGGAAAATCTTTCAATTAAAGATCTCACTTTTCCTGTTTGCATTGGCTTCAGTTAAATGCATAAGTAAACTACAAGCACTATCTTCTAAGGTAGTCAATGACCTTCAATGTCAGGATGCCAGAAAACTCCAGATCAATCAGTCAATCAATCTTTGGGCGACGTCGAAATCCCAGGAGAAAGAGGAGGCCTATTGATGGGGCTGTCGGGACACGTGACAAGGCCTGACCAATGGGACAACAGTCAGGCCTATCCCCCCCCCCCCACCACCTTGGGGGCAAAAGGGAGCTCAGTCTGCCTAGGAGCGGCTGGGCATCTTTCTTCGTGACTCAACCTCCGTGAGGGAACGACATCTTCACCCTCAAGACATCAGGGAGGCAGGACCTCTGTTTACATATCCTCCACAAGGGAGGAACCAGAGTCCTTTTTACTAAGGGAACGGGATTGCTGTGCTGAAGTTTCATCCACGGTCCACCAAACTCCATTCGGAAGCTCCTCGTGGCTTAAATTAAAATATAATTATCTGTTGTGCTCCCCTTTCTTTTATTAGTTTTTATTTGAATATTATTGTAAATACATATTTGTTCCAACACGAATACTTACCTTCGAACTACTTTCTTATAGGAGATCACTGGTTATCTCTCTCTACGACCGGAGATTTGAATATATACCCCCCCCCCGCTTCGCGCTCTCAGTAGCTTTTACCCCCGGCATCCAGGAATGTGCCCCGAGGGTAGGATTAACGGTAGGTCGCCCGTTGGCCAGGTCACGTTCGTCATTAAGTTCTCTGGTCGAGAGAGGTGAACATCTCTCTCTCTCGTATCTTTATCTCTATCGATCCTTTGTGTGCGTCCTGTGACCCACGTGTTCCCAGCGTGGCAACTTGCGTTTTTATAGTGTGCTTTCCCAAGTGTTCCTGTGCGTTCACTTTTCAACCGTGTGCTTACCCAGTGTTTCATTCATTTCCTTAAGTGCTTTTGTTGTGCGTTGTGTGCGTTATGGAGCTGGTTCGCCGTTGTCCTGGGCCTAGAGCCGGGAAATCGTGTGGAGCGTTCCTCTCCAAGCCCGAAGTGGATCCTCACTCCCTTTGTTCCTCCTGTAGAGGTAAAGTGTGCTCGTCAGCAGACACGTGCCCCGAGTGCGTGGACTGGAGCGATATTCAGTGGGTACGTTATGGTACTAAGAAAAGGAAATCAGCGAAACGTTCCCACAGGAAAGTTAGTGTTTACTCGCCGATTCCGTCGCCCAGTGAGCGTTCCGACGGGGTCTCGGTTTCGCCGTCACCTACACAAAGTAGGGGACGAGGTAAGTCTAGCGTAGGGGATGAACAAGGCGTCCTATCCCAGGAGCCCAGTGTTAGTGCAGAGCCAGTGGCAGGCCCCTCTAGGGCTAGTGAAGGTCCTAGTAGTGCGTCCGGAGAGTCGGCCCTCGTGTTCGGGGGGCACGCTTCCTCCGATGACCCCGTGTGGGGTAGTAACGCAGTTTCAGTGTCACCGCCGCCCTCGTGGGCTTGTGCTTCCGGCTCCTCTTTAGGGAGAGATAACCGGAGTAAAGTCCAACCTGCAAGTCACGATGCCTACGGTTGGAGGCTCCCGAAGACGCCGGGTAGGTCTCCCCTGAGGATGGACTTAGACCTGGATCCCTGGCTCCCGGACATGGAACGATTGGATTCGTTCCCGACCCTTCCCACGGAAGTTCCCGATGACTTCCTCCAGCCCTCGACCTCTGGCATTCAACGTCCGAAGAAGTCCCCCGCGGTCCCCGCTTCCAGCCGACATGTGGTGGACGCAGTGTCGTCTGGTTCTTCGGACATCTATTCCTCGTCAGAGGAAGAGGTCAAGATGAAACACCGCCGTCGGAGGGAGCGGTCCAGGACCGAACGTTCCAGGTCAAGGTCGCGCTCTAGTTACAGCAAGAAACAATCCTGCTCCCCGAGCCGTAAGTATAGGAGGAGTGTATCTCCCGGGGGAGCCTGGGTCTACGTATCGTCGCGAGAATCGAAGGTGCTTCGGTCCTCGGACCACCGGTCCAGCGAGCGGTCCCCAAGGCGGCCGCCCTCCAAGCACGGCCTTGACCCTCGCGACCTGGCTCGCAGGAAAGACCTCTCTGTTAGGCATAAGTCCTCGAGGCCTCCGGTTCACCCCGCCCAGCGGGGGGAAACGCACTTCTTTCCAGGCAGCCAGGCCGAACCAGCCCAGCTGGTGCGGCCTTCAGGTCAGAAACAGTTCCCGCTGTCGGGTCAGCCCCCGGGAACCGCACCCTCAGCACCCAGAGCCTTCGGGCGAACGAGAGTCCCCGCTGATCCAGCGGTACCTACACGATCCCGAGCCCCTGGTCCAGTCTTACCTGCAGATGAGGTCCAGTACCTTGGCAGGACGGCGCCCCTGGCCCCCAGGGTCAGACGTCCGGTCGGCGTGCCCGGTAACCCTGCTCCCCCGCCCCAGGCCGAGGCCTCGGCTGATGGAGGAGAGGGCTCCCCGACGGAAGACTCCGCCTATAGGAGAGTGGTTAGCCTGATAAGGAGGCACCACGGAATAGCAGAACCTACAGCGACAGATGGGGATTCCTGGAAGTCGAGTCTCCTGAGGATTATGCAGACTCCCTCCCAGCCTAAGTCCTCCCTGGCACTCCCTCCGGCCCGAGACCTAGTTCTGGGGCAAGAGTTCATAGACAAAGTGTTAGCTGGCAATGCCGAGGCTCCCAAGTCCCAAAGTGCCTCTAAATTACTCCAGGGCCTCAAGAACCAAGGGAAGGTCTATTTGCCCGAGGGACGTCGCCCAGGACCTTGTAAAGTGGAGACGACCGTGGACATTCTGAGCCAAGGAGTTTCTGACGACAGAGCTTCTTCGGCCCCAGTCTGTTTCTCACCTGCAGAGGCCTCCATGATGGAGGAGATGTCGCGAGACCTAATTAACGTCTCCTCTTGGCTAGACCGGTGGGCTTCCACGTTGGTGGGTGTGCAAGCCTCCTACGACCCCGAAGACCCTGACCAGCAAAGCCTGATGAGGGACCTTATTACCTCCGGGGGTAAAACCCTAAAATTCCTCTCGTACCAGTCTCTCGCCCTTACAACCAACTGGGTTCGCCGTAAGAGAGACACGGTACTCACCAATGTGTCCCGGAAAGTACCGGACAGGGAGGCGCGAGCAATTTGCAGCCTCCCCCTGTGGGGAGAGTCTCTTTTTCCAGTGAAAGAGTTAGAGGCCTTGATGGAAAAGGTCTCAAAGAGGAAGGAAGGCAACGTCACCAAACCGGCAGCGTCAAGGAGACCTCCATACAAGAGGTCCGTCTCGGACAGCGCCGCGATGCCCCAAGCCTCTTCCAGCACTACGAGGAGAGAAGCCCCCTCTTCCTCCTGGTCCTCAACTCCGCAACCCTCCCGCAGAGGTACTTCAGCACCCTCAGGCTCCTTCAGGTCGGGTTACTCCGCCTCTAGGAGAAGGTAGAGTGGGAGGCCCCCTATCCCCGCCCAAGCCTCGGGTTGGGGGATGCCTCAGACTACATTGGCAAGCATGGAAGGCCCAAGGAGCAGAACCTTGGACAGTGTCCGTCCTAAAGGAGGGCTACAGACTCCCGTTCCTGGCGAATCCACCACCTCTTATTCCGGCCAACCGGACGGAATGGCTAGCGCCCAAAGATCCAGTAAAGAGGACCGCCCTTCAAGAGGAGGTGTCCTCCATGTTGGAGAAGGGCGCCATGGAAGAAGTTCCTCTCCCAGGACCTGGTTTCTACAGTCGCCTGTTCCTGGTAGAGAAAGCAACAGGGGGGGTGGAGGCCAGTTATAGATCTGTCGGCTCTCAACAAGTTCGTCAAGAAGACGGACTTCAAGATGGACACTCCAAAGTCAGTTCTGCTGTCCTTGAGGGAGAAAGATTTTATGATGACCGTCGACCTCAAGGACGCATACTTCCAAATTCCGATCCACCCATCGAGTCGGAAGTTCCTCCGGGTGAAATGGGGTTCCCAGATCCTGCAATTCAGGACTCTTTGCTTCGGTCTGTCAACAGCGCCCCAGGTGTTCACGAGAGTCTTCGCGACTGCATCAGTGTGGGCTCACGAACGAGGCATCCGCCTTATCAGATACCTGGTTGCTCCTTTCCGCCTCAAAGGTCCTCTTGGAAGAACAAGGGAGAAGTCTCCTTCAGTTTTGCAGAGATCTGGGTATCGTCATCAACCCAAAGAAGTCCAATCTATCCCCGTCCAACAGAATGAACTACTTGGGGATGACATTGGACACCATTCAAGGGAAAGTTTTCCCTTCGGAGGAAAGGATCAAGAACCTCAGGCACATCATCAAGCCCTTCCTATCGGAACAGCCAAGGAGAGCGAAGGACTGGCAGAGGATGATAGGCCACCTGGTCTCGTTGGAGAAACTAGTCCCACAGGGGAGGATAAAGCTCAGATCCATCCAATGGAATCTCAAGAGCCTCTGGTGCCAGACACACTCACAACAAGTGCTAGTTCGGGTCCTTCCAGACACAAGACCCTCCCTGGAATGGTGGTACTGCCAGTCGAACTCCCTCAAGGGGATGCCCTTCGGGACCAGCCCTCCAGAATTGCTCCTGTTCACAGACGCCTCCAACCAAGGGTTGGGAGCCCACCTCCTCGACGGGACGGCACGAGGCACCTGGTTGGAAGGGGAAAAGCAACTCCACATCAATGTCCTGGAGTTGAAAGCAGTCCAGAAGGCATGCTTACACTTCGCAAGTCTGCTAAAAGGAAACACCGTGGCGTTGATGTGCGACAACGCCACGGTAGTAGCGTACATAAAGAAGCAGGGGGGCTTAAAATCGAGGGAGTTGTGCGATCTCACCATAGTGATTCTGAATTGGGCAGAAGAAAATCAAGTAGTCTTATTAGCAAGGTTCATTCCCGGGAAGAGAAACGTTCTGGCCGACGGCCTCAGCAGAATGGGCCAGATAGTAGGGACAGAGTGGTCCCTCCTCCCGGAAGTAGCCAGGCTCATTATTCAGCGTTGGGGTTCCCCGGTGATGGACCTCTTTGCAACGAGACTCAATGCCCAACTCCCAGTCTACTGCTCCCCGGTGCCAGACCCGAAAGCAGCCCTGGAAGACGCTTTTCAGCACAAGTGGGACAACCTGGATGTTTACGCTTTTCCCCCCTTCACGTTGATAAGGCAAGTGCTCAACAGAGTAAGGGCCGCCCGAAACCTAAAGATGACTTTGGTAGCGCTCTGGTGGCCGGAGAGGGAGTGGTTCGCAGACCTAAAAGACCTAACGAGTCACCCGCCGTGGCCTCTACCCGCCAGGTCAGACCTTCTGCAACAGCCTCACTTCCTCAAGTTCCACGACAACCCACTCTCCCTTCGCCTTCACGCCTGGAGACTATCCAGCGGCTCCTGAAGAAGGAAGGTTATTCTCACTCCACGGCTAAGAGAATGTCGCTATACCTGAGGAAGTCGTCAGTGGCAATATACCAGGCAAAATGGGCCTCCTTCACAAAGTGGCGCGCTGAGAGACACATTAGACCTCTTAAGGCCTCTGTCCCAGACATAGCAGAGTTTCTGGTGTTCCTCAGAGACAAAGTAGGGATGTCAATCCCAGCCTTAAAAGGAGTTCGGGCCGCCTTAGGCCAAGTCTTCCTCCTGAACGGCATCGACCTGGGGGCCTCGAGACACATAGCGATGCTTATCAAAAGCTTCGAGCAGTCTTGCCCCCCTCAGGCGAGGAGAGTGCCCCAGTGGGACTTAGCCTTGGTCCTGAAGATACTGTGTCGTCCTCCCTTTGAGCCCTTGAAAGATATCATGGACAAAGACCTTTCCCTCAAGGCCGTCTTCTTGCTGGCCTTGGCGTCCGCCAGGAGAGTGGGAGAGATTCATGGTTTGTCATACGACGTCTCTCATTCAAAGGGGTGGAAAGAAGTATCCTTCAAGTTCGTACCTTCTTTTGTGGCCAAAACTCAGAACCCAGCAGTCTGGGACCCGAGGTTCGAAGGTTTCTCGATTCCTGCCATCCCTAAGACAGGTAATGCAGAAGACTTAAAATTGTGCCCAGTGCGAACAATTAGAAAATACCTGGAAAGGACAGCGCATCTCCGACCAGAGGTCAAGAGCCTCTTCGTTTCCACGGATATTAATAAGAAACAAGTTTCCAAAAACACCATCTCCTTCTGGTTGAGGCAGGTGATCGCCAGATCCTACAAGGAAGCTGGCATAGCAGTGCCAGGCACTCCCAGACCTCATGACATCAGGGGCCTGAGCACCTCCTTAGCCTTTGAGAAAAACATGGCAGTAGGACAAATCCTGCGAGCAGGTACTTGGTCGAGCCAGTCAACCTTTACTGCCCACTACCTCAAGGATTACTCAAGAAAATCCTTGGACGGGTACTCCATTGGAACAGTCATCTCCGCCCTCCAAGCGGTATAACGGTAATCCCCAGGCACATTCAAGACTAGCGACCGGTAGGCACAAGTGCGGTTCTCCTACCTCCTACCCAGTTGCTTACTTGCCTCTTCGGGGAGTACCGTCTGTTCCCAGGAATCACTCATTCTTCACGACTACACGTCGAGAAGAAACATCGAAAGAAGATTTTCAAAAGGTGAGTTCCTAGACACTAACGTGAATTATTTCAATATTTACCCTCGCTTCCGCTCTCTGGTAGGTCTCGTTATACTGAGGCCTGTTGGCCTCCACGACCAAGTCAGTGGGTCAGATTGGCACTCCCACCTCCTAAAGTGTAAGTCTCCTATAAGAAAGTAGTTCGAAGGTAAGTATTCGTGTTGGAACAAATCAAAAATTTTAAATAATTTTTATTTTTCCTAACATACTTACCGAGAACTACTTTCGGGTAATGGCCCTCCCTACCTTCCCCGAGTGCCTTCTTCCCTTACTAGCATGATGCTAATGCAATAGAACTTAATGACGAACGTGACCTGGCCAACGGGCGACCTACCGTTAATCCTACCCTCGGGGCACATTCCTGGATGCCGGGGGTAAAAGCTACTGAGAGCGCGAAGCGGGGCGGGTATATATTCAAATCTCTGGTCGTAGAGAGAGATAACCAGTGATCTCCTATAAGAAAGTAGTTCTCGGTAAGTATGTTAGGAAAAATAAAAAAATTTTAAAATTTTTGATATTTGTCAGTATTCTTTGTCTTATTGCTGACTGGCAACCTTTCCCATTGTTATTTTTTTTTTGTTATGGCCCTTGAGTCCCTTAAGCAAGGCTGGACTCAAACCACGGGCCTGTAACACAAGGCAACACCGAAGATAGGACCGCCTCTGCCCCGGTGTGCTTTTCCCTGGCTGAGGCCTCCATGATGGAGGATACGGCCCAAGACATTAGCAACGTGACCTCGTGGCATGACTGGTGGGCCTGTATGCTGGTGAGCTTCCAGCTGTTCCACGATCTAGCGGTCTCGGAGAACCAGGCTCTGCTCCAGGAACTCATACGCTCAGGGGGGAAGGCGATGAAATTCCTCACCTTTCAGTCTCTCACTCAGACAGCCAACTGGGTACTTCGGCGGAGAGATACAATCCTTAACAAGCTGTCCCGCAAGCTTCCTGATCGTGAGGCAAAATGTTTGAGAAACACGCCAGTGTGGGGCGAGTCCATCTTCCCCCTGAAAGCAGTAGAAGAGACCATGGAGAGAGTCTGGAGGCTGAAGGAAACTGCGGACCCCAGACACTCAGCCGTGAGAAGACCCTCACACAGAAGGGTTGTACCTGAAGGGCCGCACCCTTCTACAGCTCAATTGAGGAGGGACTCCCCTTCGTCAGCCTGGCAGCAGCCGTCTCAGACCCCCGTAGAGGAATTTCGACATCTCAAGCCTCCTTTAGGCCTAAGTACTCCGGCTCTAGGAGAGGCCGTTCGGGCCGCGCCTCCAGAAGGAGGTAGGAAGAGAGGCCTACCTCTCCTGCTGAAGCCTCAGGTAGGGGGATGCCTCAAACACTTTTGGCAAGCATGGCGGGACAACGGAGCGGACCCATGGTCCGTAGCAGTCCTGAAGGAAGGATACAGAGTCCCCTTCCTGACGGAGCTGCCCCCTCTGATCCCCGATCATCGTACGGAATTGCTGGCACCTAAGGACCCCTTGAAGAAGGCAGCTTTACAGGAGGAGGTGTCAGCCATGTTGAACAAGAGAGCCCTGGAACTAGTGGAGGATCCATCCCCAGGGTTCTACAGCAGGCTCTTCCTGGTGGAGAAGGCGACAGGGGGGGTGGAGACCGGTCATCGACCTCTCCGCCCTCAACTAGTTTATCAGTAAGACGGACTTCAAAATGAACTCTCCGAAGTCAGTGCTGGCAGCCTTGAGGAAAGGGGACTTCATGATGTCCCTGGACCTCAAGGATGCATATTTCCAGATCCCTGTCCACCCCTTCAGCAGGAAGTCCCTCAGAGTGAGGTGGGGTTCCCAGTCTCTGCAGTTCATGACCCTTTGCTTTGGCCTGTCGACAGCCCCTCAGGTGTTCACGAGGGTGTTCGCCACAGTGTCGGCCTGGGCACACAAGAAGGGGATCCGACTGATCCGCTACCTGGACGACTGGTTACTTCTTTCAGCCTCAGAGGCAGTTTTGAAGCAACAAGGCGTGAAGTTGTTGCAGTTCTGCAGGGACTTGGGAATCACCGTCAACATGGAGAAGTCGCAGCTGGTTCCCTCCAACAGGATGACATACCTGGGAATGGTCCTAGACTCGAAGTTTGGGAAAGCATTCCCCTCCACGGAGAGGCTCGAGAACTTGGATCAGGTCCTCCCCTTCCTAACGGACGTACCCAGGAGAGCCAAGGATTGGCAGAGGTTGATAGGCCACTTGGTATCTCTGGAAAAATTTGTTCCCCAGGGAAGACTCAAGCTGAGAGAGGTCCAATGGAACCTGAAAGAGCTCTGGTCCCTGGGGAGACTCCGCACAGGGTTGTTGGCGTGTCATCGGAGACGAAAGAGACGTTAAAGTGGTGGTCAGACAGGGTGAACACTCTAAAAGCGATGCCTTTCGCGACCGCCCCTCCGCAGATGCTGCTCTTCACGGACGCATCAATGGAGGGGTGGGGAGCTCATCTCCAGGAAGAAATGGCAAAAGGCAAGTGGTCCCAAGAGGAGAAGACCTTTCACATTAACGTGCTCGAGTTGCTAGCAGTCCAAAGAGCATGCATGAAGTTCGTACATCGTATCCGAGGAAACACTGCGGCTCTCATGTGCGACAGCGCCACCGTGGTAGCCTACGTGAAGAACCAAGGGGGGCTCAAGTCGAGAACTGTGCAACCTCAAAGCAAAGATCCTGGATTGAGCGGAAAAAGAACACATCGTGCTGACGGCTAGGTTCATTCCGGGAAAAAGAACGTCCTAGCCGACGACCTCAGCAGGATGGGTCAAGTAGTAGGCTCAGAGTGGTCCCTACACCCGGAGGTAGCCCAGTCACTCCTAGACAAATGGGGGTCTCCAATGATAGATCTGTTCGCCACGAGACTCAACGCCCAGCTCCTGGTATTCTGCTCCCCAATCCCAGATCCTACAGCAGCATTCAAAGACACCTTTCAGGATCCATGGGACGTACTCGACGCATATGCCTTCCCTCCCTTCGGAACACTCAGACAGATCCTCAACAGGGTCAGACAGTCAAAGGACCTGCGGATGACTTTGGTAGCGCCCTGGTGGCCAGAGAGAGAATGGTTCGCAGATCTGAAGGAGTTAGCAATCCTCCCTCCGTGGCCCCTGCCAAACAGGGAGGACCTCCTTTGTCAGCCACACTTCGAAAAGTTCCACGAAAACCCCCGGTCCCTCCGGCTACACGCGTGGAGGTTATCGAGCGTTTGTTGAGGAAGGAAGGCTACTCATCAAGGACCGCCATTAGGATGACAGGTTATCTTAGGAGATCATCAGTCGTAGTCTACCAGGCGAAACGGGCTACGTTTGTAAAGTGGTGCGCCTCCCAGAACCTGAGGCCGTTAGACGTGTCTATTCGCGAGATAGCAGATTTCCTGGTCCACCGGAGGGACGATCTAGGAGTTTCCATCCCGGCGATTAAAGGAGTTCGAGCCGCCCTGGGCCAAGTCTTCCTCCTCAAAGGACTCGACCTCAGAGCATCCCGTCATATCTCTATGCTCATTAAGAGTTTCAAACAGTCATGCTCCCCCGCGCCTCCAGAGTGCCACAATGGGACGTAGCCAGGGTCCTCAAGTTCCTTTCCAGGCCACCCTTTGAACCGCTCAGGAACATTCTTGATAAGGACCTTACCCTTAAGACGGTCTTCCTCCTAGCCCTAGCCTCCGCCAAGCGAGTCAGCGAGCTGCACGGGCTGTCATATGAGGTCTCACACTCGAAGAGTTGGAAAGACCTGAGTTTTAAGTTTCTCCCGGACTTTGTAGCCAAGACCCAAAATCCAGCCTCCTGGGATCCCAAGTTCGAAAGCTTTTCGGTCCCAGCTATCCCTCGTTCGGACAATCCCGAAGACTTATTGTTGTGCTCGGTCAGGGCGGTCAGGAAATACATGGAAAGGACAGCCAGACTTCGGCCTAAGATCAAGAGTCTGTTCATCTCAGCAGGCCCGGTTAAGGAAGCGGTGTCCAGAAACACCATCTCCTTCTGGCTCAGACAGGTCATAAAGAGGGCCATGACAGCGACGGTGCCACGTTGCCAGGTAAACCTCGACCCTATGATATTAGGGGTCTCAGCACCTCCTTGGCCTTTGACAAGAACTTGGCAGTGGGTCACATCCTGAAGGCAGGTACGTGGGCCAGACAGTCTACGTTCACCGCCCACTACCTAAAAGACTGTTCAAGAAAGTCCCTGGACTCCTTCTCCATCGGGCCGGTCATTTCCGTGCTCCAACAGGTTTAAGGTCGAAGCCCTGGGGAAGCCCGTGGGAAGTAATTCCAAGCGACACAAGATCCTCCATACTCCCCCCTTTCCTGCCTCCCCCTTTTCCCTTTCCTTATCTTCCGCCCATGTGAGAGTTGATCGTTGGAGACGCCCATGCTCGGATGAAGATTGCAAAGAGGTGAGTTATAGAGGCACTATAAAGGTTTTTGTGTAGTTCTCCCCGAGTCTCCTATCCCATTTTTTGTGGTCAGTCAGAACCTAGCCTCCTATCTAGGTTCAATCGGTTAGTTTCATTTCGGGTCTCCCGGCCTGTAAGTTCACTCCCTCCTCCTAAGGTATAAGTCTCCTGAGAAAGTAGTTCGAGGTAAGTACTCCGTGTTGGAACAAATCACAAATTTTAAGTAATTTGTATTTTTCCTAACAGTACTTACCTCGAGCTACTTTCGGCTTATGGCCCGCCCAGCCTTCCCTCTAGTGTCTTACAGGAGTTCGTGGGTATAGTCATCAAAAGCTTACTGACGACCGAGACCTAGGTCCATGCTCTCGCACTCTGACCTGGGTCGCCTCAGGGCGAGTATCCATCCGCCACGGAGAGACCCCACTTGAGAAAACGGAGATAGGGGAAGCTACCCAAAAATCTGGTCGGTTGGGAGGAGAATCCCAGATACTCCTAAGAAAGTAGTTCGAGGTAAGTACTGTTAGGAAAAATACAAATTACTTAAAATTTGCGATTTCTTGTTGTGCACCAATTCTATTATTTGTCAGATTTATCATACGTACAGTATTTTTAGAGGCATTTTAGGTTATCATGGTTCTCCTCTCTATTTCTTACCACCCAGTTGAACAAAATTGTCTGATTGCTTTATTCTTTCATTGTTTATTGTTATGTTGCATATTGGGATTGCTGATGTCTTTGATTCCACTACCACATCAGTTTTTCTTACATTTATTCTTAGTCCCATTAATTCTCTCTCTCTGTCTACTGTATCCAGAAGTTTTAACTTTTCGGCTGTGTCAGCAATGATCACTGTGTCATTTGCATAACAAATGTTATTTATATTGACTCATCCAATACTAATCCCTTCCATACCTATTATGTTTCTCAGGATAATTTCCCCATATATTGCAAATAGATCTGGGAACAAAGCACATCCCTGTCACACTTCAATATTTCTATCCATTATGTCAAATTGTTATCAATGTTGAAAGCTGCACGTGGACTCTAGTTGGTAATGAGTTTGATGTCCTTGCATTTTCATAATCAATAAAGCACATCTACATATCTTGTTGCATTTCAATAGATCTTTGTTATCATTTTTATGAAGAAAATAGCTTTTCTAGTACCTTTACCCTTAAGAAAACTGTACCATTTTTCCGATTTATGAATTTTAAACTATAAATGATCCCTCTCTTTCCTTCGCTGGTTATCCAACTCCAACAGTGTTGGAGTTAGCAATATGAACATCAGAGGAGTTTCATAGAAATAAACAGAATTTTTTTATAAATTTTATTACTTTTATACTAGGCTGATGTACATATATACTGTACTGTATATACATGCGCACCTTCCTCCCTAATGACTTGTGGTGTTAAGAGGATAGATAGTAGTTTATACTTTGAGACTGAGACAATAACTGTGGCTTGACCTTGCCATTTGTTATTTCCATTAAATGCTAGATTGTCTCATTACTCTACTTGAGGCATAAATCAATTGAAAGAAAAGAAAACAGGACATTTTTAGTTTTAAGGGTGAATGTCAATAAAACATCAAGTTAATATTGAAATAGAAAACAATTATCAAAATTAAATCTTCTTTTGTGTAGCAAAGGTATATTTTTTTGGCCCATTTTGAGCCTCGCCAGATAACACTTAATAGGCTTGGGCATATACAGTTTGGCATTAACATTTTCCAAATATGTGATAGCCACGTTAATAATGCTACCTTACCCCTATTCCCTATTTCTTTATAAGACTGAAGAAAATCCTTTCTCTTTAGAAACATTGTAATTGGCACAAAAACTATAAAAAAGGTTAAAACTAGCATATTACATCATGACTTTATGATTATTATTGACAGAAAAACTGCCTTATTTAGTTGCCTCCCCTCAAACAATCAAAGCCACTAATGCTAAACCTACAAATGCTAAAAGGCAGGTGCAGACATTTCAGTACAGAGTTACCCCAAAAATTTTAGTTTCTATTTTTTAAGGGAGAAGCAAGGAACTTGCATGACCATTGTATCACACCTGTGCCCCAGCACATCATAGAGGGGGACAACTTACTTTTAAGTCTTCGGTGGCATACTTTGGTCCTTATCTAGTTTCTTTGCATAGTTCCTTTGGTTGCCACTTACATTGTTCCCTAAGTCTCTTTGGTTGCAAGTGCCATTATTTTGCCTATTTACTCAATGTCCTTTGCTTGTTCCCTAATAGGCTGTACAACTGTTTTGTCTTGTTCTTGTTTAAACTCTTCATTAAAGATTAGATCTCTCCAGCCAGAATTATGAATATCTAAGAATTAGTCAGTGGTTTAGTTAAGCTATTGCAGAATATCAACAATCATAAGACTAGAGTATTGAAGTTCCTAATATATTTCAGGAAAAGTCAGAAAGTTGATGATTTTCTGAATTCCATATTTCAATATGATTCATTGTTATAATGTTTAGATTATATACTGGGACTGGTTGTAAAATTACACTTTTATGGTTTTCGAATGGCTTTGAATTTACAAGTCTGTGAAACTCGTGTCAGATTCAATGCAAACTGACAATGAAATAGGGTTTCCGGTGTACCTTTTGCTATAATATGTAAAAGAACCATTCTGAAGAATTTATTCCAACAGTACTTTGCAGATTTTGTAGATCAATGGGGAATTATCATCTTTAGGTACTGGGACAGTATCTTACTTAGAGCTTTGCAGACAAATTCTTTCATCACAGTTTTTCCGTTGCAGATGAACAAGTGTTGCGAGTTGTGTGTGAAGCATGTGAAATTGTCATTTAAAATTTTTCCTCATCTTGAGAATTAATTTTAAATTTCTCTATTTTACAGCGCTCCCCAGGTTCCCCCAAGATCTCGACGTGGATCTAGCATTGTTCAGCAAGATTCAATAAATTCTAGTCACTCTTCACCTGATGTTCAAGATCCCAAGCCACCAAAACCACCACCAAAACCACCTATCAACGAAGATACTCCTTTAAAAACTGGGAAAGATATAGTAGACAACTCGGTTTGGTACGAGTATGGGTGCGTGTGATTTATTTATTGTAGAAGTGAAATGGGAGAGGTCACTTGGAAGTTGAACATTTAACTTGTAAATATTTTTATTTAAATGTGGCCAAAAATCCATATTTAATTGTACAAAATATGTTCTTTAGAATTCAGTCTAGGGCCAGTTTAACATTAGACCATCATAGCTTACAAGAATGAAAATAAATTGTTACCTGAACTTTTTCAGTGTCAGGTGATGGATAAGTTTTTTAAGCCTTGTTTTAAAAGGTACATGAGGTATTAAAATCATATGGCAGAAGTGACTAAAATAGGTGACCTTGCCCATACATTTTATGCTAGATCTCTCAACCAGAGAATCTGAAATTTATCAGTTTATGTATGTGACCTAATACTGAATACATTATAAATTATATACACTAGTGCTTTTTAATTTAGTTGTACATATTTTGAAAAGGCACAAGTTAATGTAAATATGATTTACTAGCCTTCAGTATCATTATAATTTTTTATACCCGTACGAGTTACACAATTTTGATTTTTCTATACAATCGTAGAGAAATCCAAATGAGGTGTTTGTGTAAATGCTTATCATTTTTCATTTCATCTGGTATTCATTATTTTCAGGTTATCACCTCATTCATATAGTTCTATGAGAAAAAATAGTCATTTGTGATTGTCCTGTGGTTATTTGATTGAGGCATTTAACCTACTCCAATTCTTTTTCACAAACCTTTACTGTTGATAACGAGTGATTTGCTGTGATGGATATTACTGTCAGTTTAACTAGAGAATAAAAAAAGCCATCATTTATGCAAACATTTATTTTAACTTATCTTTTTAATCCTGGTCTTGTCCATTTTGAATCCATGTCTCTTATGATTGGAGGTAAACTAAATAAATATACATTTATGGAAAATCACTAAGAAAACTGGGGAGATTGTGGCATTGATAAATTTACTTTGGGTCTAGAATGTGGTGTATTGTAGCATACCTCAGTGATTGCTTAGTGATAATGTCTGCTGAAATAGCATGTCAGGTTATTATATCTACTGCTGATATAATTAAAGTTGTCTTGATAGTTTACTAAAAATGTACTCTGAATTTCTTTACTGTATTAGTCCATAAAATTGTACTAGTCACATAGAGAAGTATTGATGTGTAATGTGGATATACTAGAGAGAAATTTAAATTTTTCATTCTGTAAAGATGAAAAATACTATTTCCAAATTTGCATATGGTTGTAGACATTTCTTTGAATATAAGGATGGACTGTAAGTATAAATTATCCCATTGCAGCATCAAAATTCCTTCTAGAAATTATCACTTCTCAACAATTTTGGCCTTTGAGCAAAATTTTCCTCTTCTGCTTATAAACCCTTGTAAAATGTATCAAAATTACAGGACAGCATGAAATAAAATTATGAATGTAATTTTTTTTATTTAGATATACAAAATATATACAGGACATTTATTACAACTATGCCCAGAAATATTACATAATAATACAACAAATAGAAAATAAAGTGTTCCAAGAAGAGAAAATGGGGAAAATTGCTTGAGAATACTTGCCTATACAGGAACTGTAACTGTTGTAACCAAGGGGGTCGAATTTGTAATTTAATTGCCTTTCATAACGGCTTTATTGAAAAAGTTTATACAAATAAAAAATTCCAAACTTTCCTCATTTGAATGATGGAATTTAAAAAAGATATTTCTTACATATTACTTTCACTAGCAGAAGTGCTCTGCAATACTGCTGAGGAACTTCATATTGAATCGGTTTCACTATAAAAAATATTTACTGTACTTCTTTAAACTTTATCCCACATCTTTGCAGATAAAAGATTATTCTGCTACAGCACCCAGCAAGACACAAGAGCACTGTAGTAAAAGACATGTGAGAATGTTATCCACACCATAAAGCAAGTGGGTTTCCTTCACTTTTCAAGTGAATACTTTGTATAAAGACATATTTCAATTTAGAAAATAGGAAGGAAAACCATTTACATTGATGCAGATACCCACTTGCCACTACTACACCACAGGAAGAACACTGGCAATATAATCTAATCTATATGACTATTTTTGGTCACTTTACAGTTATTAGATTATTATATTTTAATATATATATATATATATACTTCATATATAAATGCCGATAATGATTATTTACAACTCTTACATGCGTTTCTTAAATATGTCAGATAACTTAGATTTGACTAAAAACTTAGTACTTGAATAACGAGTACACTGGAGGTTGGCTGATCTTGTAGGAATATTTTAAGAACTATCTATATACAATGTAGAATTAACAACCCCTGACTATGATGGCAACTGCACTTTCAAAAAATAATTGATATTACGTGACATCAACTAAATGTGCAAGCCTACACCGTAATTACCACCTGCCTACTCAAAATACCTGGGTAAATTTTAGCATTGAATATCTTATATACAAATATTAGTAATTTTTCATCATAAAATAGTTATAGATTGTTCAACAGCATGGTTTCTTACAATCCAGGCATGCATTTAAACCATAAGAAAATACAGTTCATTATATATTTATACTTTTAATTTAAAATATATCGACACGTGAAAGCTTTACAATTTTACACTTTAGGTATTGTCTGAAAATTATCAGGGTCAAAGGTGGGCAAGGACGGATATTTCAGCATCATTTGCAGGGTTTTGAGGTGGAACACTGACATAATTTGAAT
Organism: Palaemon carinicauda; assembly: GCF_036898095.1. NCBI lineage: Eukaryota > Metazoa > Arthropoda > Malacostraca > Decapoda > Palaemonidae > Palaemon > Palaemon carinicauda. The sequence goes on along the minus strand of NC_090725.1, from coordinate 124,440,209 downwards.
TTGAACCAGATACTGTCACTACTACTGCATCAGAGCCAATAACTTGAGATGAGTCGGTCGTTTGTACAATGGTAACTGTATTATCATCCCTTCGACTATCTTTCTTTGCAGGTGGTAGAGCAGAATCTTCAACAACTGCAACTTTATCTCTGTCCACTAAATGTCCGGCTCTTAACGACCCCTCCTGTGATGGAGGTGCCCCTGTTGAGTATATAGATTCATGTGAAAGGTACGATAAGCATGAAGGATCTCTCGAGTGTGCAGGTGCAATGGACCCTCCTGGATGTGAGGAAGATACTGCATCTGGATTATGGGATACTGAGCCTTCTCTTGATCGATAACTGGGAGGCTGACTATAATTGCTCTCTCGACCCAAAGTATTCACAGTCAACCTGAAAGAACAGAAAAATCAGTACAATTCATAAAGTAGAATGAGAATGTTAGAGCTGTGACCATCTTAACCAAAAACAAAATAGGCAAATAAATCTTTACGGTATCACTGGCATATACTGTACCGTAAATCACCGCAATATGTAAAAAAAATAATAAACTTTCTGTGAAATTTTAGTTTACTTACACCAGGGTTAGTATTATCATTATTAGCTGAGCTACAACCATAGTTGGAAAAGCAGAATTCTATAAGCCCAAAGGCTCCAACAGGGTAAAATAGCCTGGTGAGGAAAGGAAATAAGGAAACAGAATAGTATGCCTGAGTGTACCCTCAAGTATGAGAACTCTATCCCAAGACAGTGAAAATCATGGTACAGAGGTTATGGTGCTACCCAAGACTAGAGAACAATGATTTGATTTTGGATAGTCCTTCTCATAGAGTTGCTTACCCATAGCTAAAGTCTTCTACCCTTACCAAGAGAAAAGAAGCCACTGAACAATTACAGTGTAGTGAAGAATTTTTGGCTATCTTAGTGTTGTCAGGTGTATGGGAAAGCGGAGAATGTGCAAAGAATAGGCTAAACTATTCAGCATATGTGTAGGCAAAGGAAAAATGAGCTGTAACCAGATTTTGAAATTAACACATTACAAAGGGAAACAGACCGAAAGAAGAAAAAATACCCAAACAATTGGGTCACAAAATGATTAAGTGCCACATTTTGAGGGTACATCAATAAAAGACATTGAGGACAGATGTTAGTTTTGTGTCGAGGGGAAGCACCCTCCTCAGCACAAAACTAATGTCTGAATTTGAGACTGGTAGGTATAGTAAAATCTTTTAAGATGATGTCATATTTTGACAAGTGCAAAATCCTTTATTATTGTTACGGTAATGAAAGAAACAGCATAGTGCTTAATGGGTAAAAAAAAAAAATAAGAAAAAATATTTTTCCCATTAGATGTTTTCATTCTCATAATTTATTTTTCAATATTCTTTTCATTATGGTGCTGAATGACCTTCCCAGTCCTAGTACCTAGCAATATTAAATCAAACAATTTTCAAAATATAACGAAGGCAATGCTCAGAACTGCAAAATACTGTATGAAATGTCTAAGGAATTTTCTATGAAGAAAATTGATGAGAAAATGGGGAGGATGCCTTGTAAAAGAAGTATTGTGAGGAAGAAAAATGGAAGTAGGAAGAGCACAATAGGGAGGCACCCCATGACTGTGAAGCAGTTAATGAATGAACATTAAGAAAAAAGATAGCTACAACATATAAAATTGCTGGACTCCAGATAAATAAACCTGTTCCCTTAGAGGAATGAGTAATGAAGCATAAAGGCAAAAGTTACACATGAAGATAAAGTGCATCTATACAAATAATTTAAATATTTCTTACATATGGAATAAGTGAATTTAGTCAGGGTTCTCTAAAGGTTGCACTGTAGACAGTGTTATATATTCATTGCAAGTCCCCTTGAAGATACGGTGGATCCACATACAAATTTAACCTAACGTAAATTCTTTTTAGTCTCAATCTACCAACTGTCAAATTTTTATAACTTTATATTGGTTCAATAGTCTTTCTTCATAAATAATCTGAGAAAACCACTGAATGTTAAGCTCTTAACTTATTAAATAATGAAAAGCATTGCTTTCAAATTTACTTTCAATAACTTTAGCAGAATTCTACCCACATACTGTATTTTTAGAAACCACATATAAATTCTACACATTAGGAACTTCTGGCAATTATTCCTTTTAAAATCCAAGACATTGTATTCTTTTACACGAATGCTATTTTTAAAATGAATTTTGCATATTTGCAAAAATTGTCAGTGTTAAATCACAATTCTAGTCTCACTGATAGAGCAGGTCGGTAAAGTTTGATCTCGAATAACAGATGAAAACTGACTAAAATTCGATGTAGTTAGATGAATTTGCAGAGCCTGAGGGCAAGGGATGAAAAAATAAAGAAAAAAGCATGGCACCTAGAGGTCAAATGGACATAACCACATTTTCTTTTTCAGTTTTAGTTTACTTCCCTATACTGTATTGAACTATGCAACAGACTAAATGCATTCCCATCCTGTTGGTGACTCAAAATTGACACTACAGTATATTACAAATTATAAGATACACTATAAATATGATTTTAAATGAACATTATATATTGAAAAATTGGATCACCATAAAGTTATATCATTATTTTAAATTAAAATTATATATTCTAGAATTGCATCATTTCCATATGATAAGTCCCTGTTTATCCCAAACCATTTTCAAGTTTACTATTGGTGGCTTTACAGAAAATTTTTCATGGTAAATATACATCCACAGACTAATGCTTTCATTACCACACCAATGCCTTTTTCTGATATTTCAGATCGCCTATATCTCATGTTATCTTTTTCTGATAAGAAGAGTTTTATAGATTTACATTCATACCACCATGTAAGAAGATTGTTACACAACAACAATTGCCTACATCATTAAACTTATATTTCATAGTTTATGAATATAAAGTATATTAGACTGGATTACAATATCTTACTAAAACAGAGTAATATCTTTACAAAACTGAGCCAATCAAGAGTTTTCTATTCTCCTCAGAGGGGACTGGAAATATCAAAAGGTTACTGTACCAAATTTTCACTTTCAGGTTTCTATCTCTTTCTATCTAGTAAGTAAATTTTATTTAAAAATAATGTGGTTACTGATATTAATGCTATATATTTAAACTAATACTGACATGCAGGGTGTTACTGCTGCTCATTAAATATTTTATAATAGCAGTTTGATGTATACTTTAACAATTTTATCATTTATAGATGCTTTTGCAACAAGAAAGTACTGTAGGACTGTTAACCTCGACACACTCATTTAGCAACCTCTACAGATCCAACAGTACCAACGGTATTTTATATAAATCTTACAACACTTCAGCTAAAAATTAGATCTCTCAACTTGAAAGGATGATCATCAGTCATTTAGCATGCATTTCTTTTCCAAGGGGTCCATAATTCATATTGGACAACATTTTAAACTTACAATGCAATGTATTAGTGTTACAAATGAATGACACATCATACAGAGCATGAGTGTCAAGACAGAATTTTGTGAAAGTTTCAACAAGTTTTCATTCTTGCTTCAACCGTTACAGTAAGGATATGACTATTAAGTCTCCTTCTCTCCCTCATTTTTACTCTATCCCACTAAGTAATATGCCATTGGTAAATCTGACCCTACAGGAATATTGCACAAATAATCTTGATACAACTTTAGGAAGACATAAAATGAAGTAGAAATGTATTAGAATATTATTAATCAAGTGAGAAATTTTAAAAGACAACCAAACCGATGTGCTTGGATTGCCAGAATATATTGAAACTTGGCTGAATGTTCAGTTTATGTAAATGAGAATGCCTCTCATGAACTGGAAATGATATAGCAATAATATATTAACTGGATTAAATAGTTGTCATAGACTACTGTATGATGGAAACCCTTTGTTAGCATTAAAACTAAACCAATACTAATTTTAAAAGTATCAATCTCAAACCTTAGGCAGGAATAACAAACAATTTTTGGCATCCTAATCCGGAAACTGGAGAAATAAGGCAAACAAATTTGACAAAAAAAAAAAAAAAAAGGATATTGGCTACTTTGATAACTACTGTATATTGGATATCCTTAGAATACAAACCCTCTTAAGTTATGGCCTCCAGATCTGTAGGTAGGTGGGGGTGATGGAGCTTGTGGATGAGCTGAATGAGAATGGTGTCGATCCAACAAAAGTAGTCTTAATCGATATTCTTGCATTGATGCTTGGTAGCTAGGAGGTGGAGGTCGATACTGGAACTCTGGGTACATCATTGCTGTAAAATAATTTCAAAATTTTTAGATGACTTCTGCCATTAAACGAACTAATGCAAACAAAAATACATACATATTAAACTACTGTATTATTTCTATGAACCTCCCTTGGCATTCATATTGTTTCACCTTTGAAGCTGGTTTAATGTCAACGTCTACCCTTGAACTAAAAATTTCCTGTTTTCTTTTCTTGAAATTAGCCTGACCCTCTAATGTAGTATTGAGATCATATGGCAATATATGGAAATTCTACTGTTCTTTCATCGCCAACTCGTACAAAAGAACGTATTTCTTGGGCTCCAGAGTGTGAATTTGTGTTAGGATTTGTAAAGGGAACGTCTTCGTGTGGCTTTGCTGTGTTTTCAGGTTAAAGTTGTTAGAATGATTAATCATTGGGTGATAATGATCTCCATTCTCTTGTTTAATGTACCAAAGACAAAATTGTGATTTGAATAACCATAGAGAAATATACAGTTCCCTTTCATTTTTTTTCTTTTGAAGAATTATTTCCAGTTTGTAAATGTTCACTTAAATGATTAAAACATAAAAGGAAATTATCTTTTGATTTGAGAAAAGCCAGAAAAGATTTATTTAGGTAATTAAAATGAAAGCAAGGTTACTGATGTCACTTTGATTATTACAAAGCTTGTAAATACAACCATTTAGGACGAGAGTCTTCTGAATGAATTGAGGAACATTATAACATGTATTGCATAAAAGATTAAAACATTTCCTCATGGTAGACAGGTCTCCCAAATTCTTGGAAGTCTCTCAATATGCCAATGTTTTGTGCGTAACAAGAAAAAAAAAAGCACTGAATATATTTCTCATAAGCAAATTTTCTTTCTAGAATGACACCTAACATGAGCTGCATGTACATAAAAAACCATGGTTAAATGAAAAATCAAAGAGGTGTGGATCCAATGTCCTTGGACCAGCTAACAATCACACCTGGTGTCTTGTTATGGTTCAACATTTTAGCCATAATTTCCACAGTGCACTAATTTGAACTAAATCTTTTAAGGCAATATGCAACCACATGTCTAGAATCAGGATATATATCATGTTATGTAAATAATAGTGGACTAATAAAACTAGCCTAGTGAGCAAAGGACTTTCCATTACTATAGTCTCTAACTGTAATTAAATAACTACTCTGCAACCAATTAATGAAATTCATATATGCTAAGAATTTGTCTACTCTAACTATTCAAGATTAAAATGGGTAATATTTAGGAAAAGTGGTACCATTCCTGCATTTAGCTAATAGGGTAAGAGAGTAACATTAAAAATCCTCCATTTGCAAAAAGACCCCCACCCAGCCCTTCTAACTATTTTAGAGAGAGAGAGAGAGAGAGAGAGAGAGAGAGAGAGAGAGAGAGAGAGAGAGAGAGAGAGAGAGAGAGAGAGAGAGAGAGAGAGAGAGAGACATTTGAAGCTAAGATGTCAACAAGCTTCACAAAAAAAATGAAAATTACTATTTGAGTCTACTTGAGATGAATAAAATATTCTTAAACGCAATATAACTGAAAATCTTCACTAATCAGTTTAGCTTCAAACAAAGAAAATATGAGGAGCTTTGTCTCCCCACTAACGATTGATACAAAATAAGTGTTCACAAACACATTCTACATTAATCTAAAAGAAAGTTAGCATAGATAACCCAAATCATCTTAAAATACCATAAAGTTCACAGTCAGTTTAGATTTATTATACATTTGTCTTCATCACAAAATTACTTTAAGATCAAATTTTACAGCCACTGGGGCTGTAGATGACACTTACAAACTGCCTGTCAAAACCAAAGGCAGTGCACCATGCTGTATTTCTCTTACTTCTTTAGGAGTATATTAAACTTTTGTCAGGGAGAGATTAATTAAGATATGTCAACAGTATAAAATTCAATATCAAGCCAAGATAACTCAAATTTTTCTTGTATATTTTTCCCTCTCATTCTCTCCCTTTCCATATCTTAATTCATAGTAGCTATTTACTAACTAAATAACTTCTATCTAAACATGATGATTTCCATTTTAGGTACATAATTTAAAACTGCTCTAATAATGATTCCAGATATACAACTTCAAGAAATTATATCTTCGATAGTATTGGGTCCATAAATTTTCATTCTAGTTTTGAAAGACTTATGAAACCCATAATAAAATAAAAGATGGCTTACCAGCGTAGGGATGATGAGGTCGCCCAAATGCAGGTGCCATCCGGGCCATAAAGCGTCTAGGTTCCCCACGTACAGAGTCATGGGGTGCTAGACCTAACATTACCCTACATGGGGCATCTCTGGATGTCAAGTGCCACGCTACTCCAGATACGGTGATTAATACTATACCAACACCTGCGAAGACAAGAAACAATAAAGAGGATAGTGAAACAAGTTTCTTTGAAAATAGATATACAAAATATCACCATAATTAACAACAACAAAAAATTCAATGTTTGGGTCTAAATAGGCATTTAAAAACATATAAAACTTTTTTTTTCGATTTCCAATGCAAATTATAATTGAAAATTTAATTGCATCATTTATTGAACCAAACAATAACATCTAACAACAGAAAGTAAAATATAAAAGTAAACCATACATTAAATAGTTGTGTAAATATCTTGTAAACTGCATACATACATTTATATATATATATATATATATATATATATATATATATATATATATATATATATATATATATATATATATACACCACTAGCGTTCATGATTTTAATCATTGTAAATATCAACCATAATGCCATTTAATAACAAATTCTTTCTTTGGGAATGTACAGTATATCCACTGGAAATTCATTTATGATAAATGCTTGAGACTGGGCAAAAATTCGAACCTATGCCTCCGAGTCGAAAAAATGCCTGGAGTGACCAGTTTATCAATCAAACTATCTCTCTTCACAGTTCGATTGGTAAGCTGGCCGCTGCAGGCACTGTTTCGACTCAGAGGTATAAGTTCGATCGAATGTTTGCCATGCCCCAGTGCTTGGCTTAATGCCTAAATCCCATATTCAATTCAACCAATAAGAAGCATTTAACATAAATGAATTCCCAGCAGATATATATTTACAAAATTAGAATTCGACATTAAATGCCGTTGTGCCTCAGTTATATCCTTCCACTGGCATCTGGTTATAGTCTTTCTATGGCTATACCCGTAAATTTTCGTAGCTCGTCTTTCCATCATTTTCTCTTCCTACCCCTGCTTCATTAGCAATCTCTAGGGACCCATTTTGTTATTCTTAATGTCAAACTGTAATCTGTCATTCTCATTATCTGTCTTGCTTATGCCAATTTCTTTTTCTTACATGTTAGAATATCCTATACTCTAGTTTACTTTATATCCATGTTCATCTTTTTCTGTCTCCCAGTGTAATCCCCATAAATCTTCTTTCCATACCTCTATGAGTTATAACAAGCAGGCTCCAAGATTCTGTTGCATAAGACCATCTGATTAAATACTTTTCTTTTAAGTGAAAGTAGCATTTCACTCTTCATAATCTCATTTTGTTTACTAAAATCTGTCTATCTTATGCTTATCCTTCTTTTAATTTCAGTCTCATGGCCTAGGGAAAACACTTACCGTCTGTCTTAAGTACGTATATCCATTAACAATACCGTATCTAGAATTTCGTCCAAAACACTTATTTGTTATCTCTGAATTTTCATTTAACATAATCTCAGTTTTACTCATATTCCTTTTCTGTCCGACATTTCTGCTTTCTCTATTCAAATTTTCTTTCACTTTGAAATTCCTCCTATGATTCAGCAAATAGAACTATGTCATCTACAAATCTTAAATTGTCAAAGTATTCCCTAACACTTATTTGTTATTTTTCTGCATTTTCATTTAACATAATCTCAGTTTTACTCATATTCCTCTTCTGCCCGACATTTCTGCTTTCTCTATTCAAATCTTCTATCATCTTTTGAAATTCCTACCATGATTCACTATATAGAAATATGTCATCTACAAATCTTAAGTTGTCAAAGTATTCCCTATTGATATTAATTTCTACATTTTCCAAATCTAAATTCTTAAAAATTTCTTCTAGGCACGCTGTGAATAATTTAGGAGAGATGGGGTCTCCTGCATAGATATTTTCAAGTGTTCTAACAACATTCACTTATTCATTGTCTTTGAAGGGCTTTTATTACTGCTGAAGTTTTGAAAGAATCAAAAGCTTTTTCATAGTCTATAAATACCATACATAGTGGTTTGTCATACTCTGGCAATTTTTTCATTACCTGATTAATTACATGTATATGGTCAGTTGTTGAACACCCGCTTCTAAAACCTGCCTGCTCTCTTAAGTTGATTATAGTCCAGCTGACTATACATTACTGAGAATAGAATTATTGGATGGAGTTTTTTTCCAGGTCTTTTTGTGAATCAGTATAATGATACAGTTTTTCCAAGCTGTACAGTAGGTATAAAGCATTCTTGCAGACATTTTGTGTGAAGCTCAGCGAGTTTTACCAATATGAAATATCCTCTATCTATTATCAAATCAATAGTTATGCCATATTCTCCTGCTGCTTTGCTCTTTTAATGCCTTTTAATGCTTTCTTTACTTCTACTGTTACATTTGGTACTGCTCAGGTGTTTCATTATTTTTATTGGAAAAGTTATTTCTTATGTCACTATTTTACAGCATGTCTTTATCAATGTCTGGGGTTTGGTCAGTTTTCATCACCACGCTGGCCAGCTCTAATGACATACTTAAATAATCCTCCTTTCGATAGAGTATTCCTAACAGCCACACATGCTAATGAATTACTGCCATAGGGTTATTAACACTAGATATTGCTTGGCTAAGGTGAATATGGTAGCAGCGACGATGATTACAGTCAATAAATAATTTATGAGCAGTATGTACAGTACGTGAGCAGTGGAAAATTTTGGCACAGTCAATCCACTTCTGTTCAAGTTAATGTTAAAATCAGAATATGCGAGGTCTTCTGCTGTCACCGGTTCTACAGAAATCACTGTCCCATGGAATTTGTTCTAAAATTCAAGCTAAGAAAAGGATTTTGTGTTTTGATGTCTTATCAGAGTTTATCAGTTCCTCATTGTCAGTAATGTTAAAATCATACTGATCAGTGTCAATGGAAATGTTATTTGGCAAAACATGGCTTGTGATGGATGAGGTTGATGGCATTAATTCACACTGAAGCAATGGGTGGATATTCTTGGTCTTTCACTTGCCTTGATGTCTACAGGGTCAATATAAAAATCCTCCCCACCGAAAGTACTCTTCTAGCCCACCTACAAGCGACATTTACTCTAATATTCAGCATATTTATACTACCTGACCTTGAAAACTTTACCTTTTGACCTTTACAGTCATTGGTGATGAATCCATTGAACTTATCAGATCCTAAAAACTTACATAAAAGCCAAGATCACTCTCTTAGTTCACACTGAGGCCATTTTAGGTATTTTTCAGCCAAAGTATACATTTGGCCTTGAAATTTGACCTATTGACCTTCTACTACAATTAAGTTAGCATCATTGAATCCACAGTCTTTAAAAAACCATTAGACATCGGGATCAGTTTTGTAAGCTGTATACAGTTGGACCAATTTTAGATATACACCCAACTTACATCTAGCACCCAAGTTTCAAGTCCTTCCTGAAGATGTTTGTGTATACATAAATATTACATAAACTGTATACATAAATATCATATACACTGTATACATAAATATTATATATATATATATATATATATATATATATATATATATATATATATATATATATATATATATATATATATATCCCTAAAACATAGTATCAATGCATTTCCTTTTGTGAAGGTGGCTAAGTTTGAAAACGCCACTAATTTTATCCTAACTCAATATCCCACCATTAACTGCAAGTAGAAAATATTCAATTTTGATACGTGATACTTAGGCAATCAATTCATGGAGTAATTTTTCTCTAAACTAAAAATATAATTATAAAATCGAACAAATATTAATATTCCATAAATTTTATAAACTCATATTAGGTAATACCCAATATGATTTGATGTCAGCTGCTTACATTAAGTGAGCATAATGATTGAAATAAGTTACTATTTATCCACGTTGTTAACATAAATAAACAAATTACATTGTCATAAGTAGAAACATGGGGAAGAAGAGGAACTATGGAAGAGGGATGATGAAGCAAAGCATAATAGTGCGGGTGGTGGTTGTCTGCGACAGTGACATGTACCAACTGGCCACATCCGGTGTTGATGGTTTGTAACAGCGGAAACAAGTACGATAGGCGTGACGTCGACTCTAATCAAACGTTTTTGTTTACAGTTACAAGATTGCTTTCTAGAGAGAGAGAGAGAGAGAGAGAGGGAGAGAGAGAGAGACGAGCATGAATCATCAACTAAACTTTAAAAGGAATACACTTAACTTCAATGTGATAACTTTTATAATAAATATAACTGACAAAAAAATTGATACGGGAAGTTGTTTTTTTTTTTTTTAACCTATCCGTGTTAAAACCTGCAGGCTACACACCAAGTAGCCGCCATCGGCCAATAACCACAAACTTTTTCTTTTTAAAAGGAAGATGTCAATTAACCATCTAACCACAGCCAACCATGGGAAAATGACCAAAAGTAAAGCAAGGAAGTCACTAGTTCTCTCGTTAAAAGCAACATTACATCAATCATCCACTTATACTTAAGGTGCATAAGGTACATTGACCTTTGAAAATTTTAACACTAACTTCAATCGAACGCTAGTAGAAAAATGAGCGAGGTGTTCTCTGAACGTTTCAATTTCGCTGAATCCTTAACTGAAAAAGCATAACTATGTAAAAGGTTACAAGATTATCCATCCTTCAACTTTTCAATATTACACAGTATATATATATATATATATATATATATATATATATATATTGGGTTGGAAGACCCAGGCCTACATGGCTGAGGACTATGAAGTGCAAAGTAGATGATGCTGAATGGACTGGCAAAATCTAACCGAGGCCCTTTACGTCAATAGGAGTAAATGATGATGATGATGATGATGATATATATATATATATATATATATATATATATATATATATATATATATATATATATATATATACAGTATATATATATATATTTATATATATATATATATATATATATATATATATATATATATAACGGATTTTGAGCGAAGCGAAAAATCTATTTTTGGGTGAGATAGCCATGTCGTCCTGATGGAAGTTCCTTAAAGTAGCTTCCTAAGGGATATATGTACTACAGTGATATTCCCAGAGAATTTTACCTTTAGGTATCCAGAATTCTAACTCCTGGCGCGAATATCCTTCGGGTGCTGCCCACCCCAGCCTCTCGTTCAGGTATATAAATGCCTGAACCATTTCTAGGCTTGACTTTGACGTGACTAAGTTTACCAATCCTATGAAGATACTTAGGACTGTGAGTACGACACGTATCTTTCCTAGGATGAATGTTACTATCTGTAACTTGAATTCCAGATAGGAGGAAGGGGGGTGGTTGACTGGAAGGTTCCGCAGGACACCTTTCAGGTCTGACAAGACTACAAACACCCCTAATTGGGACAAGGTCCATAAGTTCGGAAGGATTAACATTCAGAACATTCCCACTCTCAGCCATCATGGCCGCCGGCGGTCGCCAGCCGCCGGCAGCCGCCGCAGCCGCCAGCTGTCGGCAGCCATCTTGGCTGCCGACAGTCATTGGCTAATGGTAGGGACCATAGCTGCCGACAGATGATGTGGTTGCCGGCATTATGCATTGCCGTCAGCCAATGTCATGGCTAGAGAGGGAGTCTGGCCGGCTCCGGCAACCTACCGGCAATGGTAAGGTTGCAAGATGCCGGCCCAAAGAAAGACAATGGCTTGGCCATCAAAAGTGGACAATAGCTGCCGACAGATGATGTGGTTGCCGGCATTATGCATTGCCGTCAGCCAATGTCATGGCTAGAGAGGGAGTCTGGCCGGCTCCGGCAACCTACCGGCAATGGTAAGGTTGCAAGATGCCGGCCCAAAGAAAGACAATGGCTTGGCCATCAAAAGTGGACAGAGGGGTAGGGAACAGGGTCCTGTATAGAGTGTGAAAGGAACTGGCAAAATTGTCAGTCCCACCACCTGTTAAAAGAAACTCTGTTACAGTATCGGCAGAATCCTAGGTGATAGGAGAGTCTCAGTTCTCCATCCTAGAGATTGCCGACACAGTTAAGGGGGGTGGCGGCATTGCTGCCTCCTCTCAACACGGGAGAAAGAGAGTTCCAGTGCCACGTCATCCTAGGCAAAAGAAGATCACTCTTCAGCCTAGAGGACTGCAGCGCAGGACTAGTCTTATAGTCGCAAGGAGAAGATGGTATCCTACCACTACTTCAAGTGCGGCTAGGGAGGGCTAACCTCCATTGCCGGCAGCATAGCTTGCAGGGGAATGATGGTATGCTACAACCCATTCGCCCTGCCGGCAGGTCGCCGACATAAGACTAAATACTCTGAGATTCTGACTAAGTCCCAAAACCTGCTGGTATACCACAACCAGTGGTTTAAGGGAAGAGGCAGGAAAAACCTAGGTTAGTCATGTCTGAATAAAATTCAAGGCACGGCCATTAGGGTTGTAGCCTGAAGCTACACTCAGAGGGAAAGAGATTACCCTTAAATCTCCGAAGAGACGTGTAATTTTTCATCTAATTCTAGGAGGTATCAGTCTCCGCTGAATTGAAAACAATACACGAGGGTAACCGGGGGATGTCTGAACGTATAGTAAAACGCCTAGGTTAGGAAACTAGGCTAGACGAGATCTCGGTTACCTAAATCACCGAAACTCTAACTATACGATCGACAGAGAAAAGAAAATTATGCACATTATCAAATCTTTACAAAAAAATTGCCTAAATAGCTAAATAATTAAAATAATTAAATAAGGCTATTTAAACTGGAAGTCGTTCTGCTATCTAAATAACACATGCCTAACGAACGACGGCGCCCATGGCGCCTCCAGTAACTGGCTTAGCTCTTAAGCACAATAAAATACTCTAATTTCATTGTGAAACAGGAGCTAGATTATACTCATAGTAAAGACCCGATACTCAACTTTCCAGGGGCGGAAGAAGATGGAGAAAGCATAATTATAATCCTTTAAAACGATCGAAAAGTTAGATCAGCAGGGAATACCACCGAGCGAAATCGCTACAAAATAAGGAATGTCCGCCATCATGGGAATGGCGCTGTTATCATACTCAATAGTAGTACGAGAACGAGGTAGCCTTGATACGGCTCCCTTTTATTTTGCCACACCTCCTCGAAGCGTAAATGCTATTAGGGGTGCAGATTGCTATGTGGCGTGTCAAGAATACGTCCTCTGATATTATGCGATATCCTTGAGAGAAAATTTAAGGATATTCGCGCCAGGAGTTAGAATTCTGGATACCTAAAGGTAAAATTCTCTGGGAATATCACTGTAGTACATATATCCCTTAGGAAGCTACTCTAAGGAACTTCCATCAGGACGACATGGATTGAGCCCAAATATATATATATATATATATATATATATATATATATATATGTGATAAATTTTGCACATTTAGAAGTGTTTTTTCATAT
>NC_090725.1:124413814-124423814 GCF_036898095.1 Palaemon carinicauda | reverse complement strand
AGCTCTTTGAGTTATACCTAATTCAGGTTCTACGCCTTTAGTAAGGCAACAAGTTTCTGATGCATAAGTTAATACTGGTAAAACCATGAGATTAAATATATTTCATTTTAGAGAAAGTTGCATTTTAATTTTTATAATTAAATTTTATCTATAAAAAGCTCTCCAGCACATCCTTATCCGTCTCTTAATTTCGGTCTCATGTCCTGGGGAACACATACTGTCTGACCTATGTATGTAATACTCATTGACAACTTCAAGAGGTTCGTCCATAACCCTGATTTGATGTCTCTTTGTATTTTCATTGAACATTACCTTAGTTTTACTCATATTCATTTTCGGTCCTACATTACTGCTTCATCTATTCAAATCTATTATGTTTTTGCAATTCCTATCATATTTTCAAGTGTTCTAACAATCTTCATCTATTCTTTGACTTTGAGGTGCTTTCATTACTGCTGAAGTTTTGACAAAATTAAAATCTTTCTCAGCGTCTATAAATGCCATACATAGTGGTTAGTCATACACTGCTTTTCCATTAACTGGGTAATTACATGGATAGGATCAGTTGTTGAATACCAACTTCTAAAGCCTACCTGCTCTCTTGGTTGATTAGCCTGGCTATCTGTCTATTCACCCTAATATAATCTTTTAGAATATTTTATATAATACTGAGCTCAATCTTATTAGGCCGTAATTCTTAAGTCCCTTGTGTCTCCCTTTTTTTAATTAGTATAATGGCGAAGTTTTTATAAGCTGTAGGCATAGAGCATTCTTGCAGACATTTTGTGTAAAGTTCAGCCAGTTTTAATAGTATGAAACATCCTCAATCTATTATCAAATCAATTGTTAAGTTGTCTTTTCCAGCTACTTTGCCTTTTCAATGCTTTTTTACTTCTCCTACTGTTACTTTTGGTATTGGCCAAGGTGTTTCATTATTTTTATTGGAAAAGTTATTTCTTATATTATTATTGCATAGCATTATATATAAATCCTCTGCAATTTTCATCATTCCATCTATTTGTTGATAACATTTCCATTTTCATCCTTCAAAGCAAATAACTATTGGCGCCCTGTTCCAAGACTTCTTTTAATTAACTTGATGCTTCTTCCTTTCTTAAGTGTTTCCTCCATTTTTGTACGATTGTGTTTACGAATGATTTGAGTTTTTAGTTTGTTTATTGTTTTGGATAGTTCTGCTAATTTTACATCTCTCCTGGATTTTATCCTCATCTCCAATCCTTTCTTTATTAGGTTCCTAGTCTTTATTGATAGTTTTCTTTGATTTTGTTTAGGAACTTTTCCACACATGTGTTGTGCTGATTCCAATAATTTTTTTCTAATAAATTACTGTTTATTTCTTATTTACTTGCTTCCATTTCATCATGTAACTGGGAGGATCTATTTTGTATTGCTAAACTAAACTCATCATATTTTTTTTTCTAATTACAGGAGTATTTTTTTTTTCTTTCTTGACTTAGATCTAGCCAAATTTTGCTACTCACAATTATATGGTCGCTTAACTTTAACTTGTTTAACAGTTACATCTTTAAATAAATTAACTTTTTTCCCCTTGAAAAAAAATCTATTTAATTTTTCATTTCTCACTTATCGTTTCTCCATGTCCATTTCCTCTGTCATTTCTTGGGCCTATTCCAAATTTACTTACTGCTGATTCTCCTCTCTTCTTTTAACTTACTTTAGCATTGAAGTCATCCAAAACTAATGTACATTGAGTCTTTTTTTTTTTCAAAGACATCTCCAGATGGTCATAAAAAAACTATTTCTTCCTCTATATAGGGTGTTGTTGGTGCATACGTTTGAATGGCCTTCATTTTATACTTCCCTTTTAGTTTCATAATAAATCTTGCAATTCTTTCACTGATCCTATAAAATTTTTCTATGTTACGTACAAGATTTCTATTTATATAAAAACCCACTCGATTTTCCTTGTTCCTTTCATGGCCTCTGAAGCAAAATATATAACCCTTTTTTTTTGAACTCCTTATAAGATTCCCCAGTTCTTGTAAATTCACTCAATCTTATTATATCCTAATTTATTTTTTTCAGCTCTTCTAGTAACAAAGCAAAATCTTCGTCCCTAAACAAGGGCCTAGCATTATACGTTGTGAGGTTCAATTTCCAAAGGTGGCCTGTTCTAATATAGAGATTTTTAGCACCCACTGTGGTGGGACCTATATTTTTGCCACCTTGGGCACTGAGCAGTTGTTCCACTATTACTGGGGCTGAGACGGGGTTGTTGTATTCATGTCTGGGGTTTGGCTAGGTTTTCATAACCGCTCTGGCCTCTGCAGACTATTGATGGTGGGAGACTTTCGTCTGATGGCCTTTATTAGTACACCTTTGCTGAACACGGCAATACACAAACCCTTTCACCTAGTTAAGGTATGCCTCCTCTCACAATATTTTTATTTATATATACATATATATATATATATACACACATACATATACGCATATAAACATATAAATAGAATTATATATATATATATATATATATATATATATATATATATATATATATATATATATATATATATATATATACATATTCATATATGCATATATACAGTATATTCATATTATATAAATATACATACATGTAAATATATAATACACACACACACATATATATATATATATATATATATATAGAGAGAGAGAGAGAGAGAGAGGAGAGAGAGAGAGAGAGAGAGAGAGAGAGAGAGAGAGAGAGAGAGAGAGAGAGAGAGAGAGAGAGAGAGAGAGAGAGAGATGCCAGCTTTATCCCTTTCGTTATCCGCTTTTTTCTTTTACGCTTTTCCCTATTTTTACATCATTTTTGATATCCAATCTGGACAGATTTTGCAGCTTCGCCCTTTGCTGATGCGAGATTTATATCCCAAGGTGACCATTTCAGAACCTGAGGGCTTCCAACCCTTCCGTAATTGGCCTATAAAAGTGGGCCTTATAATAACTGTTTTTTGCCTTCTTGATCTTGTGTTTTCTAACAATTTCGTGTTTGTATGTATGGATGCAATCTTTTAGCTTTATGGTGGAAATAGTGATCGCAGCGCACATTACGAGGTGGTATAGTGATCCGTAAATGGATGATATAACAACGTTCCAATGAATGACATCACTATTTCACCAGAAAACAGCTTATTTCCATCAACTTGATTTAGCTACGATTACATCCTGACATTACTGTATTTAACACAACAGAACGACAACATTCGTAGCATTACTACAAATGTTATTATTGCAATTTCAAATCTTCGAAGAAATAAATATCATCTAAGATTATTTTTTTTTCGTAGCGATATACAGTATACTGTTTCTTGCTGGGCGAGGGTTTGTATATGAAAAAGGAGCAATTACTGAGCAACAGGAAGGATGTGGTAGGCGTTGGTGCCGGAACAGGAGGTAGTCTGAAAAATGTTTGCTACGGAACACTCCTTTGCAATTATGGATCCAGTATGATATCAACGTTCACTTTCTCGTGCATTCTCATTCTATATACCAGAAGAAAAATCAGTTTGTAAATAATAACCAGATATATCAACGGAAATGTTCTATATATTACAAATAATGACCTAAAATAGCTACAAATACCAATCAGATTATAAACAAAATACTAGAACCCACTTCTACTGTGATGCTGTAGTACAATAGAAAATAACTAAACTTAAGGTAGAAAATAGTAACAAACACACATAAATGAGCAAGTAATAACAGGAAGAAGGAAACTCTATTGGACAGATACATAATCAAATAATTGCGAACTCAACTGCCTAAAATAAAAAAATAAACAGTCAGTACCATCAGTGATATAAGTATTGCACATACAATTTTAGTTAATATAGCTAACCCGTTCACTAGTACATAGATATTGATTAAATTATCAGCAAACGTGAAAAATATTCTTTGAGAAGACTATGAATACCCAATCAGTTCTTATTTATATGGACAATAAACTTTTTCCCATTCTCTACCTGTATTCAGTAAAATACAGGTGACCGTAATTTTACCTTACCTTGTTATATATCCTTTTTCAAAATGGTAAAAATCCAGGAATAAATGCTGCCAAACATTTACTGTTTTTTAAAACAAATTTTCAACAGTGTGATCTCACAGAGAATCTCGAATCCCATTAATTAACCCAAACCATACTTATTTCAATCTCAAATTCCCTGAAAAATAAATTGAAAAAGAGCTTCTTAGTGTTAGTACTTACCTATCATAAGTAAAGTGATTGTAACATATTCAGAGTTGTAAGTCTTAACAGCCCCTAAGACGGTCCCTACGACGGTGCAACAAAGACCAACGAAGGCAATCATGATGATGAACCAGCGGATGCTGACCGCTTGGGTCACCATCAACCCACAACATGATTTCGCTTCTTCCTCGCCCAGGTAAGGAGGACCCCGAGGTGAGCCCCGAGACCTGAAAGAAAATAATAAATTATATTTCTGAAAATAATTCCAAATTCATCTCTAAATATACATTATAAGAACAACAATTTGTTCAACTCATTAATAAAATAAAATTGACATATTAAATCACATAATTATTTCCACTACACGTTACTATCAATAATTTTAATAAAAGAGAACATACATCAACATTTCCTCCCAGTTGGAGAGACTTTACAGCAATCATGGAGAGCTTAGGACAAGGATTCCCACTAACCCATAACTATTCGTCATTAGAATCAGCTACGACATTTTTACTGTCAATACACATAAATATGAATTAAATTATTTAATCTTTTATTATTAAAAACGAAAATATATGTTGAACAAATTATCAATGAACTTGAACCTAACAACACCAGCACTAAAAATGATGCAGTGCTTGTAATTCACCAAACTGTGTTATTAGGAAATATATACTGTATTCGGAAACGAAACACCTTCAGTCTCATGTGAACGTCGTAGGATTAGATTTACTAAATTTGGGACAAATGGTTCGGTACTGGGGCTTTTATTTCTCAGTTGAACTATGAAATAAAAGTTATAAGATTGGCCAGTAAGATGGCATATAGGAGACAGAGACGGAGGTACATTAGTAAGTTTATAGAGGTATTTTTTTCTTTAAACACCTGAACGATTTTCAGACGGTAGGACGAGGCTCAAATTGCTGATGCCAGCTCATTCTGAAATGCAGCATTCATTTTGAGTGGTGGAAACTTACGTCTGGTGCGTTCAATTCACACCGAAAGACTGAAAAATGCTATTATATCCAATACTTAGTTTAAAAGCAACGTAATGAATTCTAGAGAACGCGTCTATGTCGCCCTTTCTCGTCTGGCTTGAAAAATCGAGACATGCTCAATTTGTGCGTACAATATCAATACGCCATTACAATACATATCTAAACATCTACCTTTTTTCAACATTAGGTTTATTCTAGACTAGAGCACAGGATACCACTTCTTACACTAACTCCTAAATTAAGTTAATCTGCAGTAAAGCGGTCATCGTAACCATTCGACTACAGGACCCGTATCTCCCCCAAACTCCTCTTACACACATCTGGTAAAGTTTTTTTTTATTACCCACATGACACATGCTTTAGCATAAACTCTTAGATAATCCGTAATATCCATCAATTCAAATTACCAGAGAGTTTAACAAGGTATTCTTGCAGGGTATTCTATGGAACCAAGAAAAATAAGAGGAAAATGAGAGACGATTGAGGAGAAAAAAATATCTAGCCTAAACTTATGAACGTTGTTCGATGTCGTTGTATTCAGGAAGGATCATGAAATATAGAAAGAAAACTTTCAATGGTTCGTAGTCTCGTTTACTTCAATTGATTACGAAAATTGTTATTCATTTCAGAATGAATGGCTTCTAGGCGTCAATATCATAAATCACAATCATAATTCTTACCAACTGTACAACTCTTCATTTGCAAATACTATAAGGTATCGTTAGTGAATTTATTCAATTTACTTTCAGAAACAGCCTACTACCATTCTGGCTATGATTTCCATAAAAATGTCGAAGAATAAGTAATATACTTCCGAGTAAAAGTAGATTCATCTCTGAACATTCTCATGATACCATAATAAAAATAAAAACGCTTTCAATATTAAAAGTGGGTACATAAACATATTTCCTATAAAAATATGAATAAAGTTAACCTAAAATGAACCGTCAAGTCATAATAATCTAGGGTAACGTAAAGTCCGCGTGATTAATTTTATTTGAATGTTATCAAAAAGGAAAAGTTACACCCAAATAGCCTTAATTTTATTTGAATGTTATCAAAAAGGAAAAGTTACACCCAAATAGCCAAATAGAGAAACTGCATTATAAGAAAAATACAGATTGATCAAAGTAGTTTGCTGACCATGAATACCAACAATTTCAAGCTATAGTTTCTTCTTTCGTGTAAAACTACGTTTTAAGACACGAAGAACAGATTATTTCGTCCAGTAACTGTCAAAATGCCCTTTCAGTAAGCATGATTTAATATTCAATGTAGTAAAAAATGTAATGTTCATTTATCATGATTTAGCTATGAAATATTAACTTTAAGATAACCTATATATTTTAAAAGAATTGTCAAAGATAAAAATACTAATGTAGATCCATGTGTGATTTTATGGATACCATCTTACTTAAATAAGAAAATGTATTTGAAACAAATAGGGAAATGTTTTATTCGTAACTTCAATAAACTTTGGTTTTCTATAAGAAATTATATTTCTAATTTTTTTATATATACTTAAACATAGCATGAGAAGTACAAAAACACATACTTCTGAATAATCTATTTTCCGCAACGAACGTTTATTTTGCATAATTTTATTTTCGTATCTACTGTATACCTTGTGCATGAAAACAGATTTTGTCAACTCCCAATGGGATAGCACCCTGCTATAGATCAATAAGTAAAGATTCGAACTCGACAGCCATAACGAGAGAAAAGTGTAGGATTGATTGGAAAAAAAGGTACAGCACAGAAATGTAGGAGATGCCTGTCCTGTACCTGAAACGAGAGGGAACCAAGATACGGGAACGCTGCATTTTGGGTGGGTTGCGAAGGGAGAGAGGTTTAATAGATGGGGGTGAGGGACCATGAGATGGGAGAGGAGGAGGGATGCACGAGATTGAGGTAAGGGAGGCTAGGGGTAGTGGGCTAGCAACAACAATAAACTCGCTGTTGAACTCTGATGCGCATCGTTAGTTTAGCTGTACCCTCTCCAAAGCCTCTTTCCTTGCCCCAAATCATCATCAAGAGTGTGTTCAACCCTGGGTCTTTTTGCCTTATCCATTATTTCTCTGCAACATCACTAACATTTTCACATCATCCATTAATCTTGTGAAGGCGGGTACTCTTCACCCACATATATTTTCGATATTTTTTTTTCTTTAAGAAATCCAAAAGAGAAAGGGAAAATTATCAGAAAAAAAAATATTCACTCTGGTATTCGATGCCACAACTGTGGAATTTTGCTTTGCTCATCCGGCAAGCGTAGCGAACACTACATCACTTAACACCAAATCTTGCCGAGGAACTGAAAGTCACGCCTACCTGAGGTCGCAAAACCATCCACGTGCTCGACCTGATAATTTACCCTCAAAAAGTGCAGACATTGGTTATATAGTGCTTTTCTTCTCATCAGTTTTCCCAAATCTAACTAAATTCAGTGAAAAGAATAGCAAATCAATTAAGCTCTCAACAGCGGTAAAGCCACATAAGCCCTTATTTTTCACGTTTGTTCTCCAACATTCACTTCCATTCATTCAAACCACGGGATAGAGATTCAAACGTCCGCAACGTTAATCGGAAAATCCCAACTCTTTACAAATGAAGTCTTTCACTCCGGATTTATCAACTTTTCCTTTCGTTATTAAAGGTCACAAGGAACCCTGCTTCAATTAAAACTATTTACCCTGTACTTTTAAAATACTTACCTTAAAAATACAAAAACCCCTAAAACACTAAACAATAGTTATACTAGACAGAGTAATAGTGTATCTTGAATCAATAAAATTACAATTTTTTGAAAGCTGTCACAAAAAGGCTCCATTAAGAATTGTGCATGGATGGGCAGGTGAAACGGATGAGAAGACCGTGTAAAGAAACCGATTGCTACAGGAAACCCCAATATTCATCTCACTCTCCGTCCGCCAGAGTCATCTGTCCTACGACTACACACTTAGCATCTTGAGGATGCTACACCATCTCATCTGTACACAGGGGAAGAATTATAACTCGACTATCAAGGACAACTGAGGCTACATTGTTTCTTAATCTATTATTAGAGTGCTTGTGAGACAATGTTTACATGACAATGTTTACATGATTTTGTTTTATTCTACTTCGATCTATATATATTCTTTCTATATAAAATTTCTGATTTAAGTTATCACATTAAATTTGTATAGATGAAGATTTTATTTTTTCCGAAAATAAAAAACAAATCATAATAGTAATTCTTCTCATGTGCAATAATTCATCATACAAAATAAACAACATTGCGCTCAAATGCACTGGCTTCTTCATAAAAATATAATTGAGATTGCTATACCCTTTAGTACCAGCCAGGTCCACGATCTACACCATGGCTTTAGATGCAAAATTCTTGCCAAGTCACCTCCATAATAACAAGTAACCCGAACAAGTTTTATCTGCTCTCTCTCTCTCTCTCTCTCTCTCTCTCTCTCTCTCTCTCTCTCTCTCTCTCTCTGTTAGTGTGTGTGTGTAGAAAATACGATTAGTTTTATTGCATTTAGCATTATTTTTCTAAGGCGTAGAAAACAAACTAGAATCGACTTAACTTGAGTCTGAATTTGCGTGTATAAAATGTGTAACAAGCGAATGATAACCCAGCTGACGTAGGTTAAAATTGCGTCTAACAAAGAAGAAATAAAATTATATACCTATCTAAAATTAGGTACACTTAGAAAAAAAAAAATCTTAGATACGCCTATCTGCCTACCACCATCTTCAAGGGGCTGGCTGAAGACTTCTCTCAAGGCCCCACCAGCTCTTCTAATAGGCTGCCGTAACCCTCACCCTTCATGACCCAAAACGTCTTACAGTGCTGGTTTTTGTCAGCTAGCCTCACTCACAGCAAAAGCAACACGCATTACATGCACGGATAATATTCAAAGTCTTATTGCCTCATACGCTCGTCTAATTTACGTTATTATATCATTGTTCAGCATTCAGCTAGCATATACAAGGGGTTATGCCGCCATCTTTATTCGTGGAGAGAGAGAGAGAGAGAGAGAGAGAGAGAGAGAGAGAGAGAGAGAGAGAGGAGAGAGAGAGAGAGAGAAAAAAAATTTTTTTTTTTTTACAAAATTACCAGAAAAAACATTCTCGCAACTCGTCTACCTGAGAGAGAGAGAGAGAGAGAGAGAGAGAGAGAGAGAGAGAGAGAGAGAGAGAGAGAGAGAGAGAGAGAGAGAGAGAGAGAGAGAGAGAGAGAGAGAGAATGTTGGGTAAGACTTTCTTCAGCCGCCCACTAGCAAACCACGCCTTTACACTTCTTGCTTCACCCTCTTCTCCCTTCACATTACCATTTATAGCAGTCCTCCCATGCCATTCAATCTCTATTCGTTCTCCCCATAAACTCAGGCTTTTCTAACAAAGCGTACAGATGTATTTAAGCACAGAGATTAAATAATTTATGCAATGGTAATGGGAATGTTCTCGTATTCCCCTTTAAATACAACTCCAGGTAAACTGCGTGTGCGATACAGAACAGTAAGCAATTTTGTTTTTGTAAATATAATTTGCATGAGTTTATATTTTTTGTTTGGCAAAACGTTTAATCCATACCACTCCCTCCAGCTCAATATACCTTGTCCATATCCAGACTTCTCCCCAATTCTTGAGGCCCACCATCGTCCAATTTTCGTAAAAATCAAGCCCGTATTTTTTTTGCGTAATACTGCTAACTAGCAGACTACCCTAAAAGAAGAAGCTATTGTCACTAGTGAGATAATTATATACCTTGTCCATATCTAGACCTCTA
>NC_090725.1:124391314-124401314 GCF_036898095.1 Palaemon carinicauda | reverse complement strand
TCTGAACTTTGTTAACCTAATTAGTGGATTACGTTTCTGGTAGCTAGCCGGTTATTAAACACGGTGGCCTATCACCTTCTGAAGCCAACCCCAACCCCAACCCCCAAACACACACACACACACGCAATATATATATATATATATATATATATATATATATATATATATATATATATATATATATATATATATATATGCTATTTTGAGTGATCATTTGGATTAGAATTTATCAAAATTCTATAAAAGGGGTGGGCCTCTTTTTCTCTTGAATGCATATTTGGTCAAAATGATTAAAAGGTGTATCCCCTTTCGTCTGGTAAAATACCATGCTCAATGATTATTGTAGACAGTTATTTTTTATAGAAGCAGTAAGCTTATCATCTTTGAAAATGTAACAGATTATATTTGACTTGGTATAACTATACTCTGCTAAGAGCTGTTGCTCAGAGAACTTATGGTTCAACTGAAATGAAATACAATTTAACCATAAAAGAAACCTTTTATGATACAAAGTACGGGAATAAATTGGGGGCTAACCTTAAACCTGCACTCTTTTATGTAGACTTAACAGTTCCTCCTTTACTTAAACCAGATGCTCTGTCGCTTATGTCCAAAGGCAAAGGCAACCCTTGGCCAGTTGTAGAAGACAAAATGACGATAAAAACATCACAGCTTGAGGTATGTTGGTTTTCTCCATCAGCATTCCTTATACGTGACTTTAAACACAATTTCTTATATCCATAGAAAGCGGCAACAATGACGATAATAAAAGAATCATAAACTTCATGAAAAAATATAATTACAACTCAAAAAAATAGTAAACAAATGACCGCAAAAGTCGACAATTAAATGGATGGTCGTGACTTCAAACTTTATTATCGTATTTGGATACGAACGTTTTAGACCAATGCTACTTAATAGTTACGTGTCCTATTAATCTATCCCTTATGAATAACAGACTTTGTTTGAGAAGGGGGGTGGGGGGGATTACAAAGTATTCATAAACAAGAATGGTGTTGGTGGAAGGGGAAGATGTGTGGTGAAAGTAAGGTAGACAAAATTGTGTAGAGAGAGAGAGAATTGGTGAAAAAATATACAAATGATATGAGAAGGGAAATAAACACTGGAAACGTAAGAGGAAGAAGAGGATGAGAACGTGATTGAAAACAGATGGGTAAAGAAAAAGGACTGAGGAGTGGGAATGGTGATTGGAGTTTGTTCATTAACCAAGGGAACCCATTGCATATTTTTAGAAAGGGTTACATGCCATCTTGTATACGAAGTACTAGTTTATGGTAATCAAATGAACGTTGATTTTGACGACCCACGGCTGGTGGTTAATAACCTCCCGAAGGACAGGCAGTAATACATGAATCTTAGGATCTACCATAAATGGCCAAGTTAATAATCTTAAACATTATATGATATACAACAAGGACCGAAACAATTTATATACCCAAAGTAAGTATACATATAAAATCTTAAATTTACAGACACACGAACCATTGAGGAAAACAGTTGTATCATATCTAACATATTGTTGTCCTATCATTGCAGATTATAAAATATTCCTGAGTGAACTGCAATATATCATCACTACTGCCGCTATTGTTTTCAAAATTACTTAAAACATTTACCTAAAAACAATTCCTAGGCAAATCCCTTTTTGAAGTCTTCAATAACACATCCTCCTGGTCAAAGACAACGATTCTTGACTCCACATTGTGTGACCCTAACAGATATACAGTATATATATATATATATATATATATATATATATATATATATATATATATATATATATATGTATATATATATATATATATATATATATATATATATATATATATATATATATATATATACACACATCCAAACTGTATTATATATACATACATATATATAAATAAATAAATATATATATATATATATATATATATATATAATATATATATATATAGTATATACTATATTTACATTTATATATGCTAAAAATCAACACAATACCATGTTAAAATATAAATTTCTATATCACAATGGGACCACAGTAACAGTGTTACATACCAGTGAGTGTTACCAAGGAGGACGAAGAGGTGGGGAAGGAAAATATCAAGTGAAGGAGAAGGCATCTGTGGTAGAATAAAAGACGCAGAATAAGGTAGATTAAGAACGAGATAATGAGAGACTATACCAGAGAGGGTATACGAAACGCTTTCGTTGCTTTAGGAAGGTCAAGGTGTGTGTGTGTGTATGTCTGTGTGCAAGACAGCGGCTTGTTTGTCTGAAATACTTGAGCATGATGCGTTTCTTAATAAGAGCCACTCACAGGGCACTGAACTTTCTTTGTTTGGAGGATGAATAATCTACTCAATGGAAACATTTACAAGTAATTCTGGTCATCGCAATAATTCTAATCAAGAAAATATCGTGTTTAGGGTAACACATAAAATGTCACTAAATATATTGCCAATATTGTACACAATAAAATCAGTAGGGGTTTATTACGCGAGTCATGAATAAAGGGAGAATTAGTACAGAAAATAACTCCAATACACCAGTTAGAGATTACAGAACAACAAAGTCGGATAGTCTCTGGCAAAAAACAGGTCGAGGGTAAAAACCAGAAGGACATGTTCGTAAGTCTACTTATGTAGAAAAGACGCTAGAAAAAAAATAAAAAATGTCACACAAGAAAACCTCAGATCAGCCAGCAGGGAAATTTCTAGGCCTTTAGGTAGTCCACAGACGAAACTTAAAATATGGAATGAGTATTCTGAACTAAAGAATACTTGGGAAAAATATGCACGTTGTGTGAACACAGTTCATAAAGATTTTCCTCATGCTTTCTCGAATTCTTTTCCTGTGCAGGGATAGAAATGAGCTCTTTATAAATGCACAAAATTCTAAGAGCACTTGGGGATTTATGGTCCTCTCAAGAAATTGATGCGAGTTCCTGTCGTTAATTAGGAAGAGGGATTTTCAACCAAAAGAGATTAAGTAATTGTTGTAAGACAATTGCTTTACTAGAGGGGCACTCAGTAGAGAGCATGCCTTCGCCACTCCAAGCAGTCTTATTTTGCTCTAACTCCACTGCGTATTTGTAGTTTGATGTATTTCTTCCAATTGTAATGGATTTTTCATTGGGTCATGCCCCATATGTCCTCCAAGTTTTGCTGAAATTGGTTCAGTAGTATTTGCATTTGCATAATGTTGTTCAAAAAAAAAAAAAATAACATTGCGATTACTTTTAAAGTACTGCTGCGTACCTGAACTTAAGATGTACTTTATCCAAATTGTTACAGATTTATCCATGGGGTATACCCAACATATCATATCTACCAAGTTTGTTCAAAATCGGTACTATAGTTTCTGTTTAAAGTTGGTCGCAAACTAACATACAGAGAGGGGTGAAAAAATAATTTTGGCGAAGGCAAATATAGTAATCGCAATGTCCAAACCATATGCTTTTATATAAGTTTTATAATAACCAGAAAACGTTGTAAGTTCTCAGAAATTATAATTTAGGTTTAAATCTCATAATTATTGCCTTCCGAATATCAATGCAAATTTTTTTTTTTTAGATTAGAATATTTCTCAGCAAATTTGATCTAGCGTTGATGAGTTAATGACAAAATACCAAGTACTTGTCTTTTGATGTGTGATAACCTTTTTTTATCATAGACCATACTAAAAATATTATTGTGTAAGTATTTTCGGGGTTTAAGGTATGCCAGTGTACTGTGATCACCACACACACACACACACACACACACACAATACGTAGTGTGTGTGTGTGTGTGTGTAAATAACATACATGCTCTCCAATTACGCAAACGAAAATATCATTAACTCGCATCTATGATATAAAATTACTTTATCCTTTTGCAGTTAGAATGATTACCACCACAAAGCAAGAAGGAAAATTTGATTTTATTCCTTGACGGTTGGAACAACTTTTCTACTCATTCTGATTTTCGTTTGAATGTCAAATTCTTTAAAATTTTTTAATTCAACAGGACTATGAAGTGTGAAATAGGAGAGGACGATTGGAGAAGTATTGATTTAAAAGCTCAAAACATAAATGACAGGTGAAATCTAACCGAGGCCCTTTTGTGTCAATAAGCGTAGGAGAGGATGATGATGATATATATTTACATTTTAAACGCAAACTTTTTAACCACAGGCATAGCTTAATGGAATTCTTCCCTTGCATGGATTTATTTGGATGAATAAATAAGGGCTATATAGCCCGGGGCAGGATTCAGATGCTATTCAGCGTCCGAGTAGAACTGAAGGAAACTCAGAAGTCAAAAGTTAGAAGCAGTTGGACAAAAGGATGGAAGAGAGGAAGCGGGAACGAGGGAAAGAAGAAGGATATACACAAATGTAGAAATGGGGCGAAGAAACGCTGCAAATGATTATTATTATTACTTGCTAGGGAAAATAGCCCAGTGAGGAAAGGAAAAAGGAAAAATTACATATTCTAAGAACAGTAACATTAAAAGAAATACCTCCTATATAAACTATAAAAACTTTAACAAAACAGGAGGAAGAGAAAAAAGTTAGAATAGTGTGCCCGAGAGTACCCTCAAGCAAGAGTACTCTAACCCTAACAGTGGAAGACCATGGTACAGAGGCTATGGCACTACCCAAGACAAGAGAACAATGGTTTGATTTTGGAGTGTCCTCCTAGAAGAGCTGCTTACCATAGCTTAAGACTGAGTCTCTTCTACCCTTACCAAGAGGAAAGTAGCCACTGAACAATGATAGTGCAGCAACCTTGGATGAAGAAATTTTTTTTTTGGGTAATCACAATGTTGTCAGATGCATGAGGACAGAGGAGAATATGTAAGGAATAGGCCAAACTACTTGGTGTATGTGAAGGCAAAACGAAAATGAACCGTAACCAGAGAGAAGAATCCACTGAAGTACTGTCTGGCCAGTCAAAAATCTCCATAACTCTCTAGCGTTAGTATTTCAACGGGTGGCTGGTGCCCTGACCAACCTACTGCCGACAATACACCGCTGAGGGTGCACCGAAGTCACTACTTCTCAGGGGCAATAGGCGAGGGAGAGGGAGGTCTCTGCACGGCTTTGTTATATCCTAGTATAGTACCAATGACAACTAATGACCCAATACGAAGTTTTGCAGCGTAAACAGTTTTAAAGTTCAGTTTTACAACAATCAAACTTGAATAGTCGTCATCGTTCTAGTCTTCTGTCTCTACAAAAGATTCCCCCAAAAGAAAATTGTCTCTGTCAGGTCACTTAAATTTCCCTTCCCATCTCTATTTCTATTCCTAACATATCTTTATACTCTCCTTCTTACATCTCATACATCTTGAATCATAACCGCTTTCAATATCCTTCATTATTTGAAACTTAATTTGAACTTTCTCTCCTATATTCATCCACATAATTCCAAAGCCTCCAGTTTCATATTCGACGCAATTCCCTACGCGTCACTATCAGCTTTCTCACTAGTATGAGATTTTTTCACGCGTGCAAGCAACACTGAGCATCAACCTGTCCAAATTGGACAATCAATTAATTTCATTCTTCCTTAACTGGTCCCACCTTACCACAGGAAGGTCTTTAAAGGTGCTCACATAAGCTGCGTGTTATATATTGCAACAGTAACACGAAGTTGGAGAAAGTAAAGTTTTAACAGAAAAGCTGTGGGAATAAGCCACCGAGCCTTGAATTCACATTGCTTAATGTGGTATTTGATCATCTCATCTGACTTCATTTTCGTCTAAATGTTACTCCACGAACCATTACATAAACGTCAAGATGGTCAGGTTGCACGTCATGAACCTAATTAAACCACAGAGAGAGAGAGAGAGAGAGAGAGAGAGAGAGAGAGAAGAGGAGAGAGAGAGAGAGAGAGTAACTGACAAACATTTCAAACATCGTCATCCATCAATTGTGACAGCATAGGGGATAGCTTCAAGGGAATAAATCATGAAAAGTATGAGGTCTTGTCTTACAACCACCAACAAATTACACCCTACTTTTTCACTTCCATTCAGACTATATTTATCTTTTGTACAATTAAAAACATTAGCATTCGCATGCATGAATCCATAAACACATTTTATATGCATATTAGATAAACAACGACATTTTACACAATGCATAAGAGTAGGTTCATGCATAAAAAGGCTCTGGAATTTAATGCTCATACTTCGTTATAGACTTGAAAAGATAAATCACGCTGAATATTTGAAATTATCGTAACCAGATATTATTTATTAGCAGAATATATATATATATATATATATATATATATATATATATATATATACATATATATATATATATATATACATATATATATATATATATATATATATATATACATATATATATATATATATATATATATATACATATATATATATACATATATATATATATATATATATATATTATATATATACTATATATACATATATATATATATATATACACATATATATATATACATATATATATATATATATATATATATATATATATATATACATATATATATATTGTGGTTATGAAGAATATGCATAAAAGCTAATATTGAAATTATACTATACAAAAAAAATTACTTTAAAAAACCAAGTCCTGTAAAAATCACAAGTCTTATACTAAAGAATCAAGGAGGAACACTTCTTTCAACCCCCTGTAAAGAAAATCAATGGGTTACGGCAAAACAATTTCTATGAAAAGAAATGAATGACATGTTTTCTAATGGAAGACCACAACCTTTCTTCAACATGATTTTCTAAAATCAAAATGAGAGAGAGAGAGAGAGAGAGAGAGAGAGAGAGAGAGAGAGAGAGAGAGAGAGAGGAGAGAGAGAGAGAGAGAGAGAGAGAGCTGAATTACATTGAACATTTCAATCTTCCATTTTGTAGAGTAGACGCAAAATATTGACCTAATTGAAATATATGTGAAAACTACTAGACACCATTCTCAATCGTGTTTCCTCTTTCCGTTTTTATATAAACCAAATGATTGACCTTCTTTGATATTTAATCTAATTCCCCTATGTCTAATAAAAATAATGATGTAAAATAAATTATTTCTATTGTAAAATTAAACATAAATGTAAATACGGGTTTTTGGTAAAAGCTATTTCACATAACCTTTATATTATTTGCCGACGAAGTCTTACTTTCATCTCTCAATTTCCCCAGTGCCATATTACTAGAGCGTTCTTTAATATATTACGCAAATACTGCCATACATTTATTATGAAACGTTTCATAAACATATTACTGCGGTTCAAATGAAGAATTTTGCATGTTTTTTGTTCGATAACAGTACTCATCTACATGCATCTATTAACATCCATTATCTTTTTGAATGATTTCACAAGGGAGGGGTGAGGGTTACTTCGACGAGGCCAGAGATGGGAAGATGCCAAACAAACAAGGGTCTTTTATAGATACAAGCAAATGAAGAAATAAATAAAAGCTCCTAGGAGCAATATCAACATAATAGCTGCCTCTTACCATCGCATTCTGAGCTTGTCCTAAGAAATAGAAATTCTTTTGCTATAAATAGGTGACTGATCCAACTAATTCTTGTCGGTATCCTTAGAGGAAAGTTAGGCTATTACCTATTTTTCCTCCATACTCGGTATCGTTTTGTCCCGTCTAACAATCGCCCTTGCTCAAGACTTTATAGTCTCTTACTTCTGTTTTCACATTTTTATCTTGGAATCTCTACAAAAGACACCTAAAATCCTTATTAGAATACAAAAAAAGGTAGCATACCTGGGCAGTTTATCTGTAATTTTGTTATTAAAAAACTATATTTTCCCCTTATCCTTTGAACTTGATTGCGAAATAAATTAGTATCCGCTATGATTATATTAGTGATCTTCATTTAATTTAAATATTCTTGTATGCAAGATTCTGTAAATTTGACAAATATTTTGCCGGCAAAATATGACACTGGGATTTAGAGCATAGAAAAAAAGTATAAAAACAGGTTCATCAATTATCAGTTAGACTTTCAATGTTTCTTTTTCCTATTAGTAACTAATATTTGTGCCCAGATTTTCGCTCTAATTCAAGTTGGATAGCGGATGTGTGTGACCTTTTCTTCCCGGAAGATAACCCCCAAAAAGATTCTTGCCTGGACCTTTTTCTCCGGGGATTCCGGCTAAGGGATTTCGTCTTTCAAGATTTAGACCGTCTTGGAAGGAAAAGGCCTTTTAAGGGGAATTACCGTGAAGCACCGAATTTCCTTCTCCCATCTCTCTCTCTCTCTCTCTCTCTCTCTCTCTCTCTCTCTCTCTCTCTCTCTCTCTCTCTCTCTCTCTCTCTCTGAATCAAATACGGTTTTCCAACAATAAGTCTATTCACAAAATAATCTTTTGTTCGAAATTTAATCTTTCTTACTTGTATGTAACCTTGATCGATTTTTACACTTGATGAAACATTTATTTTTTTTGTAATTTTCTGTGTATTAAAAAAACTAATGATTTCTTAGATTCTGTATTTTTTTGGAGGCCCTATACTAGTTCAATATTGATTTTTTGGTCTATCCAAGGACCTACACAAATAAACTCATTGACGTCTATACGAAGACATGAAAGAGATATTTCAGACCCCTTAATTCAAATCAGAGATTGGTTCTTTATTCAGGCCTGTCGCCTTTCATGATCTTGGCTGCCTAAGGACATGTCTCCCGAGCATCTCAAGGAAGCCATATCTAAAGTCTATACAAGGCCCAATCATGGTGGCTCCCCCTCCTCCGACCTCCCAGCATCTCTCAAGAATTTTGCGTTAAAAAATACCCTGGAGGTGGAGACTTATCTTAAAACCTTCCGCTACTAATGCAAACATCTCAGGAGAGAGAGAGAGAGAGAGAGGAGAGAGAGAGAGAGAGAGAGGAGAGAGAGAGAGAGGAGGAGAGAGAGAG
The DNA here is from genome assembly GCF_036898095.1 of Palaemon carinicauda. NCBI lineage: Eukaryota > Metazoa > Arthropoda > Malacostraca > Decapoda > Palaemonidae > Palaemon > Palaemon carinicauda. The sequence continues at coordinate 124,392,386 of NC_090725.1, read as the reverse complement.
AATTGATTCCTTGTGACATTTTTTCCTCAAGATATTTTTTTCTATTTTATACATAAAAACCTGCTTATAATAAAATCTCTCTCTCTCTCTCTCTCTCTCTCTCTCTCTCTCTCTCCTCTCTCTCTCTCTCTCTCTCTCTCTCTCTCTATCTCTCTCTCTCTCTCCAGAGAAACTTAATATCAATTCCCCTAAATATTACCATACGAGTCCATCGGAATCAATTATAGTGACCTAGAAGGGAAAGCTCATTAAAATGTGTCGGGAACTTCTTGGAGATAAAGGTAGAGAGACTTCATTTCCCTGGAATTATATAAATATCTTGCGTTGAGCCCCACTAGATGAAATTAAAGAGAATGCTTGTGCTACAAGTGACTGTTCCGTACGCAAACTAAACAATTGAATAAATGCATTAACGAAATGATTGTGTCATTATTTTCAAAATCATAAATTATGTTGCAAAATACTGAGTAACTCAAAATGACCATCTTCACAAGCTACCACCCAAAAATGGACCTATTGTATGGTATCTGAAAATATAAAGAAACTACTTAACAAATGATAACAATCAGAAATATTTGAATAAAATTAGGCAATGTGGCATAGAGCTTTCAAGTCTCTTGACCTCATAGCATAGCATCCAGAGCCATTCAGATCATGCAGTAAATGGAATGGAGGACCTCTTGACAGATCGGTGTGATATCCATGGCACGTCTGAGAATGACAGACTGCTGACACTTCAGGGCGCTGTCACGTGGACATCTCTATTGGGGGGGGGGGGTTTATCTTCAGTTAGAGTACCCATACTGGCACAAATAGGTATTCTTATTGTCAAGACGACGAAGTCTATAATGCCGTAAACTATTTCTATTATTTCTGGGTTGAATATTGATTTAATGAAGCACTGTACTTAATATACATTTCGTGAAAAAAAAAGTTTATCAATCAGAACCTTTGTTTTACAATAAAAACTCACCTTTTCGTAGACATGCTTTAAAATGTTTACGGATGATTTTTTAACAATAATTACATTACTAAAGCATTCCTATAATAGGCCATATATTAATGTCATGGT
>NC_090725.1:124371921-124384421 GCF_036898095.1 Palaemon carinicauda | reverse complement strand
TGTCTGTCTGAAAATGGGCACAAAGGAAACGGTTGTAACAAGAGGAGGAGGAGGAGGAGGAGGAAGAAGAGAAAGGAGCTGGAGAAGAGGAGAAAGAAGATTAAAAGGATGATGGAGACAATCAGGAGTAGAAAGATTTATAATGGGAAAACTCAAGCTGCCTTTTCTCCCTGGTGCATTTATTTGCATGGTACATATACAATGAATCATTTAGTAAACGTTTCGACATAGACGTTGGTTTTATGTAAAATAGCATATTAATCTCAGCTCTTGAGAGAGAGAGAGAGAGAGAGAGAGAGAGAGAGAGAGAGAGAGAGAGAGAGAGAGAGAGACTTAGTAACATATCTACTTTGAAAAGTTTCAAAGACTTCCTTTCAACCCGTAGAAATTGCTTTTCAAGTGATTCCACTGGGACGAATAAACAAAATTTAAGGACGGGAAGCGAATCTTGCATTACCCCAAACCATTCAAATCTAGTTTCACAAATATCTCCTCTCGAGAAATAAACGAATGAGTAATGCATAAACATATCTTTCTCTATACATTCCATCTATACATAACATTCCACTAACATAGGGTATTTGTGGTTCAAGATATAAAACACATAAACAAATAAAAATGACATGTGTAACATTAGTGACAGACTTTTATAAATAAGCAGATGTAAAGAAATATATATATATATATATATATATATATATATATATATATATATATATATATATATATATTCAGATAAGCCATATATATTTTTGATATATTAATGTCTGGATTCTCTTAACGACCTCGGGATCAGAGCCCCAGGCGAAATCACACAAAGACAAGAGCTTGGCTCCGGCCGGGAATCGAACCCTGGTCGGCAAGCTTATATAGACAGTGACTAACCCATTCGGCCACGAAGAAAGATAAAAGTCAATGACAATTCTACTGTACTTATACCTGTCGAATTCAGGTATTTTGTACTTAGAATTGAAATCAACCCCTCTTCACCATCGTAGCTAATTGGTAGTTTGTTACTTGGCATTCAATTAATGATAAATTTTGCACATTTTTACGTGTTTTTCATATTCAGATAAGCCATATATATTTTTGATATATTAATGTCTGGATTCTCTTAACGACCTCGGGATCAGAGCCCCAGGCGAAATCACACAAAGACAAGAGCTTGGCTCCGGCAGGGAATCGAACCCTGCTCGGCAAGCTTATATAGACAGTGACTAACCCATTCGGCCACGAAGAAAGATAAAAGTCAATGACAATTCTACTGTACTTATACCTGTCGAATTCAGGTATTTTGTACTTAGAATTGAAATCAACCCATCTTCACCATCGTAGCTAATTGGTAGTTTGTTACTTGGCATTCAATTAATGATAAATTTTGCACATTTTTACGTGTTTTTCATATTCAGATAAGCCATATATATTTTTGATGTATTAATGTCTGGATTCTCTTTTATCTTTCTTCGTGGCCGAATGGGTTAGTCACTGTCTATATAAGCTTGCCGACCAGGGTTCGATTCCCGGCCGGAGCCAAGCTCTTGTCTTTGTGTGATTTCGCCTGGGGCTCTGATCCCGAGGTCGTTAAGAGAATCCAGACAATAATATATCAAAAATATATATGGCTTATCTGAATATGAAAAACACGTAAAAATGTGCAAAATTTATCATTAATTGAATGCCAAGTAACAAACTACCAATTAGCTACGATGGTGAAGAGGGGTTGATTTCAATTCTAAGTACAAAATACCTGAATTCGACAGGTATAAGTACAGTAGAATTGTCATTGACTTTTATCTTTCTTCGTGGCCGAATGGGTTAGTCACTGCCTATATAAGCTTGCCGACCAGGGTTCGATTCCCGGCCGGAGCCAAGCTCTTGTCTTTGTGTGATTTCGCCTGGGGCTCTGATCCCGAGGTCGTTAAGAGAATCCAGACATTAATATATCAAAAATATATATGGCTTATCTGAATATGAAAAACACGTAAAAATGTGCAAAATTTATCATTAATTGAATGCCAAGTAACAAACTACCAATTAGCTACGATGGTGAAGATGGGTTGATTTCAATTCTAAGTACAAAATACCTGAATTCGGCAGGTATAAGTACAGTAGAATTGTCATTGACTTTTATCTTTCTTCGTGGCCGAATGGGTTAGTCACTGTCTATATAAGCTTGCCGACCAGGGTTCGATTCCCGGCCGGAGCCAAGCTCTTGTCTTTGTGTGATTTCGCCTGGGGCTCTGATCCCGAGGTCGTTAAGAGAATCCAGACATTAATATATCAAAAATATATATGGCTTATCTGAATATGAAAAACACGTAAAAATGTGCAAAATTTATCATATATATATATATATATATATATAATATATATATATGTATAGATATACATATATATATACATAAATATATATATATGTATATATATACATATATATATATATACATAAATATATATATATATATATATATATATATACACACACACACATATATATATATATATATATATATATATATATATATATATATATATACCCATTTGAATATCTAAATGTAAACTACTCACACCCATATGGACACCCCATTTTCTTTTAGCACCAATAGCAACCATACCTGAAAAATAGAGAAGAAATGTTAATACAATTTTATATTAACAAGAACAATGATTATAACAGAAAAAAACGATTACAATAATAATAATCATATCAATTCTAATAACAACACTAATATAATTATGTGTATCATATGAATGTCATAGGGCACGTAAAATCACATTAATTTGAAGAGTCTCTTAAAATATATGACTAAACATAAATACAAAAATGATGTACATACTGAAATTCATTCACATCAGGAAATGACTATCCTTTACGTAAAACATCTAACATGAGTAGATATATTTCATAGCTTAATAAGAGAAACTTCTAAAATTTCCTTTGCCTACTGAAATATATAAACGTATCTTTGTCCTATACTCCATTTATTTTGTCATTCTAAATGACCTTTCAAGCTAAGTATTCTTAAATTTATATATATTTTACACAAAAAAATGTACTTAATCATTTTATTTAAAGATCTTTGCCATGGTCGTATTGTTTGCATTTTTCCGTCTACCGTATTCCTTTCGTTACTTTAAATTTTCATTCAACAAACGTTATACGTTTCTGAACCAGTGTTGAAATTATTTTTCATTCCTTCCCTACCTAACAAACACATCTAACGTTTAAAGGCAAATTGAAAGATATTGTCAGAAACTGCTGTGGATTTCTGATTATTTACTCGAAAAGGGGGTTAATTAGAGTCGCTGAATAGGCCTATGCATAACCTATACTCAAAACAACTTACCTGGGGCGAAAACTAATAATATGATCATGAAACCTTAGTTTCCATAGTCTAACATGATTTTCGTGACGAGAAATCTAATGTTTATTAGCAACATTTTTTTACGTTTAAATTTGCGGAATGACTACAAGCTTTCCCCTAATCAGCATTTCGAAACAGTCATTAACTAAAATGAAAAATACTGTAATGAAGAAAAAACGGACGAAAACACAGCTTCCCAATCCCCCAAATCATAAACTAATAAGACATTGCAAACCCAGCAGGTCATATTTATGAATTCGAGTCAAAACTGAAGCAGCAATAAAAACAGGAAATGTAAAACTTTCTCTAATAACGACAACACGGAACTACTTCATTTTCAAATACCAATTACTTCTTAACTGAGGAAGTTACGTCGGTAATCTTTTGAAATTCGTTGCGGATAGAGACCATTAGCAGTTGGAGACTCGAAATTGGAATAGAAGAATAACAAGATGCTATGAATTGTGTCGTCAATAGAATGTACCATTATGTGCAACATTAATTTCTTTCAACAAAATTGCCTGAAAAATATGAAAGTAAATTATTAAGAAGGCTTAACTATTCCCTCAAAATAAACTTGCATTGATACATATAATTCATAAAAATAACATTAAATGGAAAAATTTATGCCATCTTTACTTCACAAAACCGTTAAATAAATAAAAGAATATGCTACCTCGAGTCTGACCATTACAATCATGTGGCACATTATAAACACTCAATACTTTGGCAAATCAACGCTCTTTAACGAGAGAGAAAAAAAAAAAAAAAAAAAAAAAAAAAAAAAAAAAAAAAAAAAAAACCGCAAGTTACGGAACTGGCTAGCATACAGGGTCAATGGTATACTCACTTCGGTCTTCGCCAGGGGTTATATGCCATGTGTCAATGTAATCTTTTATTTCTAGTTTCCTTTTTATGACCACCATCACGCACTGACGAGGACCTGCTATAAAACTCTTCATCTACATGACAGGGGACAAAGGTGAAGTAAAAACATTATGCCTTTGTCTCTTCAAACTCCCTCTCTCTCTCTCCCTCTATCCATCACAAACATATACGCACAAAACAAAAATGATAGACGACGGCTAAATTCGTGAACTACATAATTATAAAGTTTTATAGGGTCTTTTCGTCCCTGTAGTTAATTTACGCCTTTACGATTAAATGTCATCTTATCAACCTGGTGCAAGGAACGAAACATAGGGATGAGGCAGACTCACAGAGATACAACACCAATCAATCCACACAATTATTAGTAATTATAGAATTAATTCTTAGTACTACAGCATTCTTATTAACATTAACAAAATAAAAAATAAACACTTATAACTGCAGCCAGTTCTATACCTGCTGTAGATATTAATATTAGCAACTATTTCTTATATAAACAATCAATTAATCTGCCAGCGTTGAGGACCAGGCAGGTCAATATCGATTGTTCTTTTAATGGTCGTTTATGGCGCAGGATGTGCGCTTAAAGCGGCTCTGGGGGTTATCGTCCAGGAGGACTTAAGAATGTTATTGTAGGGGCCTTAAAGGTTATCATGAGATCAGAAACCGTAGGGCCATTGGAAGTTAGGGACTTAAAGATAGGGGAGGGAGTGGTATATAAGGGAATAGAGCCCGTGTCACACGTAAGAAATCAAAGACCTACCGAAGCAGAGGGAAATTTATTTTTACTCTCTCTCTCTCTCTCTCTCTCTCTCTCTCCTCTCTCTCTCTCTCTCTCTCTCTCTCTCTCTCTCTCTCTCTCTCTCTCTGTACATATAATATAAATATATATATATATATATATAAATATATATATATATATATATATATATATATATATATATATAAATATGTATATATTTTTATATATATAAATATGTATATATTTTTATATATATACATATATATATAAATATATATATGTACATATGTACACACACGTGTTTAATTTTCCTGAATGCATAAATACCTGCAGCAATATTGTATACGAGAGAGAGAGAGAGAGAGAGAGAGAGAGAGAGAGAGAGAGATGGAGAGAGAGAGAGAGAGAGAGAGAGAGAGGAGATAAGGCCTTTGACAACTTAATTTCTCAAACTCCCTCCAACCCTATCACAACCACCCTTCTAAGAACTTAACCACCCTATCTTGAGGGTCACGAAACTTACACGAAAAAAAAGTGCCAAGTGCTGGGACCCTCTGTTAGAGGATGCCCACAATAAAACTCCAGAGCACGAACAGTTACATCTGGGAAGTTTGTTTGTCTGGTGTGATCTTTTCTTGAAATTGTAATTGCAACACACGAATTCATATTTTGGTTATAGTTTGATCTATAAAATTATTAGAAGATTAATATTCTGTTATCTATCAACATCTTTTATTTTCCACCTCATCAATTGTCAAGAAGATACCATATTGACACAGTAGAGAGCTTTGTTTTAAGGTTACTCATAAATCAATCCAATTATTCATCATCAGTGTTTTGTCTTCAGCAAAAGCAGGGAACGCTTTAACATATGAAAGCCCTGTGAATCACCTTATTCTAATGTTTCAAATCAATCAAATGTAATCTACACATCAAACCCACCCAATTGCTTAAACTTCGATAAGATATCACATTCGTCTAAAAAGGTCAAACGCACATTTCTACGTAAATATGAAACTTCCCCCTAGAATATAATATCTTGACCGATAGATCCAAGGATTAATATAAAAAAACAATTGATATAAAAAAAAATAATATACATACCCCACAAATCAATGAAATGATAAGATGATTCCCCTGATGGTTGCGTATCGTTATCTCTTCTCAATGCAAAATGATGAACGGATGGCACACCAAGATACACCACAGCGATTAAAAAGGTTCTTATCCGATTTTTTTTTTTATAAAGTGAAGCGAAGCGAATGATGAGAGTAAGTTCTAATTGGCGTTTCTTCATTGCGGCAATTTTCTTCCCATTTTCGCTTGCTTTTAATCTTATCTTTAACAAATGAAATAATCCTTAATACACTTTGATTCGTAAGTAAGCTAATACAAATATGCATACATACATAAGACACACATCCATATATATATATATATATATATATATATATATATATATATATATATATATTATATATATATATACATACACATATGTGTGTAATATATACACGACGATGGACTAACGAACTAGGAAAGTTTGCGGGTGTAAACTGGCACAGAATATATATATATATATATATATATATATATATATATATATATATATATATATATATATATATATCTATATATATATATATATATATATATATATATATATACACAAGAATAGAATTGAGATTTTTTTTCAATAAAAGCAGTGGCTATCTCTATTGTTTTATTAATTATGAAAATGCTAAACGACTTTGGTAATAATAAAAATAACAACTCCATAAATACTGATATTCTCAGCTTAACAGTGCTGCATGAACCTTCAAGTCGTGCGGGCAAAGGACGACCGAACACAACACAAGTAAGCAATCAGTCACTGTCATGAATTTCGGGTCGATGGGCGTTCAGTGGCCCGACAAACGAAGCCAAATACCTTTTACACACACCCGGAGGCCGGAGGCTGTAAGACCCCGGAGACTTGTGTATACAGAACGTTTCCTTATAGGCAAATGCCATTTTTGTGAACCTAAATTGTTTAATCCTTCAAGACTATCAATATAACAGTATTCTATTATCAATCATGTCAAAATGACTAATAGACAGTATTTCGTGTTATTGAAATGATAATACATTAAAAGGCAACGATGTGTTTCTTAATCTAAAAGTTTTAGTTCCTTTTTATCGTTGTTAAAAAATACTTCTTCTAAAACAAGAATATGAAGACAGTTTCCCGGCCAAACAAGAAAAAAAAAAAAAAAAAAAAAAAAAAAAACCAATGCTAGTGTCACTATACGTCCAACAGAGATTTAATCAAAACAATTCAAAGGTATGGCGACAAGCCACTAAGTTTGCACAACATAGACAATGCTGAAAACGTCCCGTATCTTGCAAACATGCAAAACCAAACAGTCTGCTGAATGTTCTGGAATCTGGGCAAATCACGGTAGTACAACGTCACTGAATGTGTGGAACTCGACAAACCATTGCGTCAGCAAACGACAGCCAACACTGGAGGAAGATGGATTAACCAATTCCACAAGGCAGGAGCTCTGGATTGGAGTAAGGGGATATAGAGCAGACGGGAAATACGAGGAACATCATCATCATACTTTGCTAGAAGGTAAATGTCAGTCAAAACTAGCTGTCTGCTTTTTATGAGAAAGACAAGACAATGGTTTCCTTCCACAGGTCTGAAAGATGATAAACTATAATAAAATGATGAGATGCAAGCCAAAGAAATTTGTTGAAATCCCCAACAATCCGCAACAATGAGAGAACCCCTTACCAATTTGGTTGTTGTTCCTTGAAATTATAAATAGTAAACACTTACTCGTTTTAAGTACTTGTCTAAAACAAGTATTTTCATAAAACAGTAAAACTGCATATGTCCAATGCATTTGCATTCATGACACATATTTAATTTTCGATGTACCAAAAGCTTAAACCGGAGTAAAAAAAAAAAAACGCAATCGGAAATTTGTACCTTTAGGTGTTACATACTCTAAATTGGGTCATAAGTTATGTTAGAGAATACTATAAATGCATCTAAATCCATAAGCTAATACTATCACATAAGAGAAAGTGAATAAAACACAAATTTAACCAAGAAAGTTGATATAAAAGAAAACTGGCACGACATTGAAGTGGCAATCATTATGACGTGATTGATGAACTTAAATCTTCCAAGGCTGCTAATTACAGCTATCAAAACACCCGTTGCCAATCAGAATGAATGACCTAGATACTGCATAACAGTTGGAAACAAAGAAGTAATTATACTTGGCAAATAAATTTAATTCAACAAAGCCAACAAATACACGTTCACTTCTGAAATTGTAAAAATGAATGTTCACTGACAACACTTTACCAAATGTAAGAATAATAAGAATGGAATCGAAATCCTACGAGATTGTTTAGGCGTAAAATAAGTATAGGATATCTATGTGACGCATCGGAGGAGGGGGGGGGGGGGCGATGGGCTGGAAGAGAAGGTTTTCCAGGTCATGGAGGTGAAAGCCAAAAGACGCTACCAAATGGGGACAACCCGTTGCTGTTGCTGCTGCTAGGGAAAGCTTTACTCCCTCAATAACACCACCACTATGAAGCCGCCCTAGGCGGAATCGCCGCCATCTTCCCCACCATTTGGCTATCCAATCTACTTACCCTCCTCAACCTGCTCTGATGTCAACAGCTCATCACTCCCGCCCTCCCCCCTCCCATTCCTCATTACGGGTAGAACCAGCTATAATTGCCACGTTACACTACTTTTTCTTCAACAGAGCATTTCTGTACGTAGAGAGAGAGAGAGAGAGAGAGAGAGAGAGAGAGAGAGAGAGAGAGAGAGAGAATCATAATTCTATGAAGCACTGATACTGGATTAATTTTCTATTTCCTGTTTTAAGTCTACGAGCGACCTGCAAGAAACCAAACACAAAATTAACAACAAATACCCTTGATCTCTCATAAAAAATAATGAGGTCGAGAGTGAAAAAAAAAAATCAGAAAAACTGGGGAAGATTAACAAAACGGATGACAAAGAAATCTAATCATTCAACTGTTAACTGATTTTGTCGTATCCCAAAGTGAGTTACGGTAAATCTATACGAAACACCGATATTTTCATTTTCTATAATTGAGTAAAAGATGAAGTATACTCGCTTGACAATATATATATATATATATATATATATATATATATATATATATATATATATATATATATAATATATATATATATATATATATATATAAATATATATATATATATATATATATATATATATATATATATATATATATATATATATATATATATGAGCATAATCGTACCATAATAATAATCGACAGAGCATATCACATTTTCGCGGATGAACTGCAATTAACATTGATTATCAACTATTAATCGGAGTTACATTTCTATGAATTAACACTTGAAACTTATAAGAATCACTGATACAGTCATAGTTTATCATCTAACCAAAACACCTGCTTATAAATCACTACTACTTCTACTGAGAGAGAGAGAGAGAGAGAGAGAGAGAGAGAGAGAGAGAGAGAGAGAGAGAGAGAGAGAGAGAGAGAGAAGGTCCATCGGTAAGAAGTATTAGGTGCTTGAAGGCGAACACACACGGACGGACCCACACATCCGGCCGTATGTGCCAGCTCTCAGGGCGGTGATGGCCGGATATAGGTTAATATACCTCGGGCACTAAAACAACCAGAGCTCGTACGTGAACCAGTGCAAAAAAAAAAAGAAAAAAAAAAAAAAAAAAAAAAACTTGACATTTTGCTACACTTTTTATTACTTTGCGTATGTTAGTTCGAAATTTATTTCTAAAGAATAAAGAATCAATAAATGTAAGTATACTGTATGTACCCGAGATACTATAAAATTATTGTCGATGATATGCCAAGATTAAACAAATCTCCAAAAAACGATAAAAATTAAAAAAACACGAAAATTGGTCTTTATATAAAATACATACCCATCTATCTATTTATATGTATCTATCTAATCTATCTACAGTATATATATATATATATATATATATATATATATATATATATATATACACAACACACGTGTGTGTATTCATGTCTCATAAGAGAAATAAGTAAATGTGAAATCTACAGCTTCATTAATTTTTCTTTGCTTCTTTTAAGGTCGTTTATAAGAAAAGTATTAACATGTTACTTAGGAAATATTTTTTTAAGGATATCTATTATATTACTGATTTAAAGATGGAATTTATAGGATGAAATGCAACTCAAACTACTATTAGGGCAATTGTAAAAGAAAAGGATCAACATGAATTATAATGATTATATACTCAAATACTCAAATATGAAATAATGTACTAAGCACCCAATTTCACCATCGTCGATTATTCGTAAAATCTTTCTAAACTTTACAAATACTTATATAATAAAAGTAATAAAAATAATTAATATCAACATTCACGGTTCAAATGATACTTATACATTTCGCAATTGGGAAATTAATAAATATCAATTTATATATATATATATATATATATATATACGGTAATATATATATATATACGGTAATATATATATATATATATATATATATATATATATATATATATATATATATATACACACTATATTCGGTAAAATATATATATATATATATATATATATATATATATATATATACACTATATTCGGTAAAATATATATATATATATATATATATATATATATATATATATATATACGGTAAAATATATATATATATATATATATATATATATATATAAAATATATGTGTAAATACAATTATATATATATATATATATACATGTGCATATATATAATAGTTATATAAAGAAGAAGAAAAGCAGTTCAACAAGGTGAAACGAGTCAATAAAAGACAGAAATGAAAGACGAGCAACGCTTCAAAACTACGGTAGAATGATCACATCGGCGAATGAAACCAAGAACATGGAACATTGTTATTAAAGGGAGGATATTTACCGGGCCAATAATAACAGTGAATAACCAGCATCATTTACCTTCCACGCGAGAGAGGTCACGAAGGATACGATTGTAGGTAACAAACTCGCAGAGAAGAGGAGGTCAACGTAATTGGGTAAAAGTCGACTCTCTGGTGTCTCAAAGTGGATGGGGTGGGGAGTTGGATTGACTATTGTATGCATGAATGGGGAAGGGAATGGGGAATGAAGGGGTTTGGGAGGATTGTGGCCTGAACGGCTAATGAAGAAAGATCTCTTACAACCAATAAATAACGGGATGTAATGCCAATGGCAGCAATAAGGCGTTGCCATCTGCTACGCTTAACCCACCCGAGAGAGAGAGAGAGAGAGAGAGAGAGAGAGAGAGAGAGAGGTGAAAGTTCACTGTTCAAGAGACGAAGGAAAATATCACCAGACTGGATACAAGTCACCTAAATTTCAACAAGTAAAGTATGCGTATGTATCACGATATATGACAACCCTTAGTACTAAATATTCTATAAATTTTGGAAACAATCAATATGTATATATGTTTATATATACTTACATAATCAAATATGTGTGCATATGATCATATACAAAAACAATTGTGGGTGTTTTAGGATAACATTTATCATATGACCTCAACATTAAATGAATGACAATACATAAATGAATAAAGCTTTGGTTGTAGCCTTCGTGTGTGATAACAGATGCTTAAGTACACACACACAAATTATATATATATATATATATATATATATAATATATATATATATATATATATATATAATGTGTGTGTGTGTGTGTGTGTGTGTGTGTGTGTGTAATGTGTGATCTCTCCATGTTATAATGTTTCAATAGAGAAATCAACCATAGCTTTTGTATTTACAGTTCACTGTACTCTATTTCATCGTAACTCTGGAAACTCTAATCATAAAAGTAGTGACACTGGTGACACAGTTCCTGCGTCGTGTTGTTTTACCGAGACATAAAAGCAGTTCTTACACCTATGGCAATAAGGAGCATTCCGCATAGCTGCACCACGTTCTCATTACCTTCAAATGACATTCACAGCGAATCTCTTCCGGGGAGAGAGAGAGAGAGAGAGAGAGAGAGAGAGAGAGAGAGAGAGAGAGAGAGAGAGAGAGAGAGAAAGTTTATTTTACAAGAGGAAATTATTTGATTTAGGACACAGCTTATAAAGAAATACACGGAGACCAAAATTGCTCAGTTAACGATGAAAAGACAGAATCCAATGCCTTTTCCCTACCTAAGTTCGGTACAATAACATTATGTTCTGCCTTTCACAACAACAACAAAGGTAAAAAGGTAAAGTAAAAAATTTGCCCTTGCATTAACCGACCCATCAAAAAATACAACAGAACCGTTCATCTTAAAATGAGATTAATCAGTAGAATAAAGGATAGAAAAAAATAAGAGCATCGGAATGGCATGTAAACAAAACCCTGTTAAATAAATATCTCCGTAGGCCTAAAAAGCACCCAAACAATGGCGGCTTTAGAC
>NC_090725.1:124341921-124359421 GCF_036898095.1 Palaemon carinicauda | reverse complement strand
CAACATTTTTGCCTGAGTTAAATTGAAACTATTTTCGATCTCCCTAAAAACTTTCTATTACTATTATGTCGAATTCACCTCTCTCTCTCTCTCTCTCTCTCTCTCTCTCTCTCTCTCTCTCTCTCTCTCTCTCTCTCTCTCTCTCTCTCCAGCGCAACTAACCAAGTTGATATGCTTCACTTCTCCAGTTTCTCTTGCCATGATTGGTAGTAAGATCAATACAACCAATTAATGGCCTACAGGTAATTGCAACAGGATATCAAAGAAATTAAGTGGTTTTAGTTATAGAACGAATATTAAATGGTGAAGAACTAGGCTAATGGACAGAGACGATTCACATCTTGCCATCTCAAGGCCTAAATAACATGAAAATCAGATGCATATATTTTAAACAACAATAATAATGATAATTAGATGGACGATATAGCAGCAACATTTTATTGATTAGAATCAAGAGTCAATGTACAATATCAACTGAACTAACTCAGGACATGCAAAATATACCTTCACATGTATGTGAAACCTCACACGGACCCAAATAAGATTAGTTATCTAATAGACGGAATGAGGTTGCAATTACACTCAACGCGTTGGTGGAACATCCATGACCAATCAGAAGCTTGTTGGCAAAGTCTCCTCAACCAATCACACACAGCCTGATTTCTTTTCTAATAGTTAAATGCGGCCCTAACGCCTGCAGTGTTGCGTTGGCACACAAACAGGAACGGGAACAGGAACACTTTCAAAAGTTTATTTTGTTCACGTTACATTGAGCTTGGAAAGTATTATTCATTTTTATATTTTCTAAATATAACGTAAAAAATAAGTCATTAAAACTTCTACAAAAATGTTGAGAAATTATTGAAATCAAAGTTGACTGACTACATTTAATTTCCCTTGCCTTTCTTTGGGAATGAAAAAAATAAATTTAATTTAGCTAAAGTTTGAGGACGTAACAACAATAACTTCATAACGAAAAAGACAGAGAAAGAGATCTAGCCACATTTGCAAGGCTTATTTCTCTAATCTTCAGAAAGATTCAGACATACTCTTGCAATCACTGTAACAGACCGTTTATCAATGGGTGAATGCTTCAGACCGTTTACTCGTTTAGCAATCTCGTGATTGCTCAAGAGACAGTAATGCTCTGCATATGACAGTTACAGTTTCTTTACCCCGGGAGTCGAACAAAAAGGGGGAAAAAAAATAACGGAAGTTACGTTGCTTTCTCCGTGGGTGGAATCTAGTTGGGCCGAGCCGAGCTGAGCCAAGCAAGCAAAAGGAAGAAGCATACAACGCCACTGCCGCTGGAGGAGGAAAAGACAGCCTGGGGAGTCAGGGGGAAGAGAACTCTTTCTTCTTTTCCCAACAGATAATCATCGCCATCCCCTCAGGGCAGCGGTCGGTCGTCCCCTTAAGGTGGGGGAGGGAGGGCGGGTATTGATGAAGACGGCGACGACGATTATAGTTCGTATAATCTACTTTTTAGCCACATGGCGACTTCAACACTCTCGAGATAATGACCAAACCCAGTTTTATTTCTTTATCTCTTTTAACTAAAATATAATTACCTCTCCTTTATTAGCTATAGGCTGATATCAATGAAACAATAAAAAAAAAATGGGCTATACACCGAGTTTAAATATAAGAACTCTCAGTGACATTACATAACTTTTGGTCTCGGGATGCACAATAAATTCCATGGAAATTTTGAAAAAATATTATGAAGAAATAACAGACCTTGTAAACAAATAAAAAGTTTCTATACAAAAAAAAAATTTTCTTTACGATTAACAACTACAATTTAAACCCATACTATCCACCATAAACATATTATATTACCAATGTTAAACCCAGAACTACGTATGTAAATCAATAACACTCTGCCATGGTTTACTGCATCAGGCAATAACGAGTTTAATAACCACTTACCTTGCTTACTATCAAGCGAGTCTCAATATCGGAGTTTTGTGTTGCTTCGGTTTTCATAACATATCAGTAAACTAATAGACAGCAATTTCGCGGCAATGAGTAAAATGAGGTTTTAGCAATGGGATTGTACCTCAAGTGTAGCAATTAAATACTGATATGTGATAATCCTGCTTCCCTAAACGTTGTACTGTATGTCAGAGAAAAAAAAAAAAAAATCCGTTTTTTAACCTCTGGTAAATTCAGTATGCGACAAAGGATTTTAATGGATAGTCCCTTCCCATTATTATTTTCCAATAATAATGGAGTATTTTCTGTGTTTGTAAATAGATGCTCAGCTTGTAATGCTAACATAGATTAATAAGATTCAGCGATGTGGATGATATTCTCTGCATTACAACAAATAATTTCGACGTAAATCTATCTTTACAAAAACAATGTGCATGGTTATTCCATGATATTTTGCACTATAAACAGAAAAAAAGTAAGTATGCTGCTCCTTCTTTTATCATCAAAATTTTAGATTTAGATATATTTAGAGATATACTGTACATTATTATTCAGGGAAAGTATCCAAATTGAAACTATTTTTTTATTCCTTGGTCACGCATTATATATATATATATATATATATATATATATATATATATATATATATATATATATATATATATATATATATATATATATATATATATATGTGTGTGTGTGTGTGTGTGTGTGTAAAACGTTGCTATACACACGCCACAGCCAGATGTTTGCAATTGCCACAAAATTACGTAAAAAAATAACCCCTTTTTATATTTTCCTTAACTCATTTGGTTTAAAAAAATTTCTTCAAATCTTGAAGGCTTTCAATATTAAATGGGTATTTACTTAAAAGGGAAAATCAAGAAAATTTATGATTCAAATTGGTTCAGTAACTGTTATCTGGGATAAAAAATCCCGTTCCATTTATTAATTTGTTCTACATTGGACAAAATGGAAAATATATAAAAATGCATGCTGAGAACACAGTGAACATCATACACAGAATACACAGAAAATAGTCATTTCATAGTAGATTAATCGTGTGTTCATATTAAAGGAATAAAAATACATTATAGAAAGATTAATCTATAATAGTGTGTAATGTAATATATATATATAAATTATATATATAAATATATATATATACATAAATATACATATGTATATATATATATAGCCTATATCATCTCCTACGCCTCCCAGGACTTCGCTTAGATTTCGCCAGTCGTCTCTATCTTGTGCTTTTAAATCAATACTCTCTCTCTCTCTCTCTCTCTCTCTCTCTCTCTCTCTCTCTCTCTCTCTCTCTCTCTCTCTCTCTCTCTCTCTCTCTCTCTCTATATATATATGCGTACATATGTGTGTATATATATATATATATATATATATATATATATATATATATATATATATATATATATATATATATATATATATATGCAATGAACCAAAGGAAATACTGAGTGAAACAGGACTAGTTTCGTCTCTACGACATCCTGAGTTTTACACACCCACATACATCACAAACACACACACACATATATATGTTATATATATAATATATGTATATATATATACATATATATATACATATATATATATATATATATATATATATATATATATATATATATATATATATATATATATATATATATATATATATATATATATATATATTCAAAAAATATTCACATCAAATACAATACATTTTAATGTAATATATATGTGTTCTATGTTTACAATAGCCCACCTAAAATACGTTATTCAAAATGTTTACTTCTGAGAGGTAGAATAGAAGGATTATGAAGGCAACAGGTGGCATAGGGAGCGAGGTGAACAACACTCCACACCACTGCTACGTTATCTCCAGCCTCAGGGTTCTCTTTCTTCTTTTTTTTTTCTCCTTTTTTTTTTTTTACTTGTTACACGAAACAAACACGCGGCCAACTTCAATGTATTCTTCGTCTTCCTTCGTTGTCTCTTCCTTTCCAAATGCGTTTTCCTGTTCTTGAGAATTCCCAAATCGCCTTGTCGATCAATATCATGATGTCACTAACTGTTCTTTCTAGACCAACGGACTCCTCTGACAAAGGGTTCCTGTAATCTACCGGTATCTTATTGAATGAATATAATTTTCATGTAAATAACAAGAATATATGTATTAAAGTTATGAAGAGGTCCAAAATGGTAAGTAATATCCAATAATAATTAATTAGATATTAAATCAAAGTTGTAAGTCTATACATTAGGAAATAATGTGAGCTATATAGAAAAAAAAAATAATATTCATAGAATATAAAAAAAACAATTATAAGTAGATATTCCATAAACAATTATAACTGGAAATGAGTACCGGTAAATAAAAATATTTTCTATCAAAAATCGCATTAACACGATAACAAACGTTAGAAAATGAAAGCAATACAATAAATAATTATGAGAAAAAATGATTCATAATAATACCTAATCAATTAATCCCATACGATATAATATTAAAAAGTAAGTACTGAACCATCAGGAAATCCTCTGAAATATGAAGTTGGCCATTTCACACAAAAATGAGAAGTCCCCAAAAATATCCCACTGTCATTCAACAGCCATAATAAAAACAGTCTGTGAAGGGGAGTTCCCTATGGCGAAGACAGCAAATGACGAAGGAAATGTAGTGCCATGGCTGTATCCCTTCAACCTAATAAGGCAGGAACCATGACAGCCTAAACATTGACACAAGCCCAGCTCGCTCCTCCATCTTTCCCCCCTAATGTACACTAGTTGGAGAACGCCAAAATTGACTATAGGGGAAGGTGTGAGATGTGAAAAGCAAACTAGGTGAGAAAAGAGAGAGGTAATTCATTGTCTCACTTCTTTACATACTGTACATACGTCTGGTAAAATTAAACGAAAACCATATCCCGAATAGAGGAATCAATGGATGAAACATGCATAACACAAACTAAAATATCTATAAAAGCTGCTTAATTTCAAATATACCAAGTCCATGTCTAAGAAATCTATAGACCTTTATAGATGACATTTTCCTCGTTTAAACTAATAAATCATAACCAATGTCTACTCTCTTCAGAGAATGTGACTTAAAAAGGTTGCTAGCATCATGGCCCCTTTACACTTTAGTTGTGGCCACCATTCTATAGAATTTGACAGCCCCCACAGCCGATGGACTAATGGGCTCCTGATGTAACTCGGGTCAATTAACTACTTTGGTGTTTTAATGGTGAGTCTATGTACTTTAGCCATTAATTATACACCGAAGTAAAATTCTACTTCAAAATTTTTGTGGGCCTAAGCTGTAGATTGTTATTGCAATTAGAGAGAGAGAGAGAGAGAGAGAGAGAGAGAGAGAGAGAGAGAGAGAGAGAGAGAGAGAGAGAGAGAGAGAATTATATTCTTTATTAAATAATGAGTAATTCAATAAAATTTCTCGAAATAAATACTTCAGAGTGAGTTACACATGTTAGGATTTCTGACTGTAAGGTTATGAATATCAGACTTCAAGTCTTCATTGAATTTAACTGCCTATTTTATTCCCTTGCATGATACAAATGCAGTCATCTTACATACGGGAAACTCGGTACGAAAATTTATTTTTAAAACTATTTTGAGGCACACAAAAAATTGCATCGCTCAAAAGGGAATGAAAAAGGCAATGTACAATAGAATATACAAAATTCGTGTTAACATATACAAAGCAGAGTAGAGCCCGGAAAACCTCATTTCCATACAAAGCAGCATCACACTTTTCCCCATTCTGTGGATGAAAAGGTTATAGTCGAGGAAGAAAAGAAGCCGGAGCAGGAGTAGAAAGAGGAGGGGTTAGGAGTGGTAGGAGGAGGGGTCAGGCCCGAAGGTCTCTAATGTATTCATAGAAGAATAATGGAAAAAAGCAAACTCATATTTCAAAGCCACGGAGGCCTCATTCTGCGAGCGGGAAGCAACTCTGAGGCGTAAAGGGGAAGCCAGGCATCGGGGAAAGATGCTTCATCTTTCTATTATAGAATAATAGAACCAGTTACGGAAGATGCTTGAGTCAGGCTGTTTCGTCTTTCCCGAGACGACAGAATTCATGACAATGGTTCAGCACATGAATATTGTTCAAATTCATAATAACAAACGGATGGGGATAATTCGCAAATGTTATTTCTCTAATCACACATGAATAATCATGTTTTAAAAAATAGATAAAAACGATAATATACACTCGAATATTTTTATCAGTCAGATGCTGAATCATAACCTAAATAATAATTTCTTTAAAATTACACTTAAAATATACAAATATCACCTAATGTTTTACCAAATTTAGGGTTCCAACGAAAATAAAGAGAATATAAATGAAAAGCTAATTAAACATAATGAACACCGAATACTTACGTATATACCACAAAAAATATTTTCCCTTACACTGTTAAATGAACAAAGAAAAAAGCACCTTGGTCCTAGCTTTATATTCAAAATGTCAAATCCAGAATATACCAAAACCTTTGACATTTTGCAGCTACAATAACAATACCCGATGCAAAAAAAAGGTTGTTTTGTATTAACGTTTTATTCAAAATCCGTCTTCCTGAAACTCTTTCAGCATTACTTACAAAACCCAAGGTGCAAATGACGTGCATAAATCCACGAGAGGTTTTATATTTCTTGCATTCTATGTACTCCTTACCTAACAACCTAAGGAGGGATGCAACCACAATACGGCCATGGAAACGAAACCCATGGATGGCGCTGTTTCAAAAAGAATCAAAGAAAATATAAGGGGTTATCAAATCACGCTTGACAAGGATAAAAAAAAAAGGAAAAAAAAAAAAAAACCGGCCAAGACAATGGCTGACTCGAAGTTTTTAATGCGATTGCAAAAATGTTGCCACGTGATGTTCTACGCGTCGATAATTTTATTTTTCAAACCTTTTTATTCTTATATAATTGTTCAGCTTTATTTCATGATTACAATGTAATTGGCAGCAGGCTCTGCTAAGGGGATATTCAGTAATTTATGTTTTTGAAATTTCGATCAATTTTTCTTACTCGCTCCTTTTCATCTAACACACGAATTCTGTCAAGTAATCCTGAAATAAATATGAACCTTGGAGGGTCGAGAAAAACATTGGAAACAAGATTACATTATGCAATTTTATCTTTCCGTAAGTTTTGTATTATCTAGATTCTGAATTGAATAAAAAATAAATTAAATGTTTAATTTTAAATAAGCACCTTACAGAATTTGGACTTCGTCTTTCCTTCGTTTTATTTATTTTCTTATGAGTTAATTTAACAATGTGGCATTCCCAACCGTCGGCCTACGAATAAAATTGTCAAAAGTTTGAAATCGACACCAAACTCGACATTAAATCCAGAACCAAATAAGTCATTTCAATAAGTTTCACACCAATGAACACTTGTTTAAAAGCAATGACGCGACAAATTATTTAGGAAAATGTCGAGAGAAAGTCTCATGGCCTTACGTATGCAAGTCAGGGTTACCTTAAAACAGCATTACAATAAAAATATATAACGTTTTTTATTCATGTTTATTTCAGTTTTATGAATTATTTAATAGTTGTTTATACACACACATGGTAAGGGGTAGAAGGAGATGGTTTAGGCATGCTCTTCGCACTTCCCAAGATATATATATATATATATATATATATATATATATATATATATATATATATATATATATATATATATATATACATATACACACACACATATATATATATATATATATATATATATATATATAATGAATTATCTATTACTCGTTTATACACACATGATGATGGTTTCAGCATGCTTTTCGCACTCCTCAAGATATATATATATATATATATATATATATATATATATATATATATAAAAATATATATACATATATATATATATATATATATATATATATATACATATATATATATACATATATATATATACATATATATATATATATATATATATATATATAATAAATTATTTATTACTCGTTTATACACACACATGATAAGGAGTAGATGGAGATGGTTTGGGCATGCTTTTCGCACTCCCCAAGAGAGATGTGCGTGTGTATATATATATATATATATATATATATATATATATATATATATATATATATATATATATATATATATATATATATATATATATATATATATAAGAGCAAAGAAAATATTTAATGAGAATAAAGTAAATATTTGCTTCTTCACAAAAGGAGATAAATTCAACATACGTTTTTTAAATATAATACTCATTCCAACTTCTAATTTAACTAATATGTCTTGAAGGATCACAACTGAAATTTTATTGATAAAAGAGAAAGACGACTTTTGTAAAGTGATGAAAGCTTAAATGAGTCAACTAAAATCAATTAAAACTATAATGCAAAACGAAAGACAACTAAAAATACCAGATACATCTACAATAGAAGTGTCCCGTAACATAATAATCGTGATAACTTTTGCCAGTCACTATCATCCAACGGTAATCAGACAAGTGATTTTGCGAATAATCTTTAAAATTCAACGAATCAAGAAATGCAAGTAAAATGTCTGTTGATTCCTCAGATGCATAGTTATGGGGCACTCCCGTCTTCTCCCTCCCCTCCTTTTTCCTGTTTTTACCTGGCCTGAAATACGTAAGGGAACGAGGTTACAAGACCTAATAGTATTCAATAAATATAATGATCGAGCTAAAAATAGGAGATTAAACAGAAAACTACATTCACCTTTGGCCTCGTGGAGAGAGAGAGAGAGAGAGAGAGAGAGAGAGAGAGAGAGAGAGAGAGAGAGAGAGAGAGAGAGAGAGAGAGAGAGTTACAGGAAGATGAAACCCAGTTGCGAGATGACAATAATGCTAAGTATATAATCATCACCTGCAGTTACGCTGTTCTGCATTTTTTGCTGGTCCTTAAGGTATCTTTAAACGTATTACCTCCTTCTTAATACCAGTGCTGCAAAGGAAGATGTTGTAAGAGCTTTTTAATAGATGACTGATGTAACAATTTGCCTTCTGTTCCCTTCCTTTTCTTTTTTCGAAATCCGGAAATGATGATTTTGAATTGGGCCACTGGGTGCGGTAACAGTTGTTCATACATTATTTCTAAGGGTGGTGACAGGAACCGCATGATATATCCACAGCGAAAATACTCTTCTTTAACATGAAAATTAATGTCATTAATTGTCTTTGATGATCCTTATTGCCTATGCCTGAACATCTACTGAACATTGTCGCCCGATGGGTGTAACTATAATGCCACTGGATGAAGATTTGCTGATTGCGATAGTCTTCAAAATATGATTACTAATAATTATTAGCTTCGGTAGTCTTCTGGAATTTCTAATCTTTATTGCAGCCACATACAAAATTCATCAATAAAGATTGTATTTTGTTAGATTACAAAACAATTCGTATCGGAAAACTTTCTGATTATTATTTTTAACCAAAGATTTTGTAAAAAGCCACGACGTTCATTCAACCTTTTTAAAGTAATCTACACAATCATTCAACCTAATCATTCCTTACAATTTAAAACATTTTATGAAACCCGTCTTTTTTTTTTTTTTGTTAAAATAACAAAAACCACCTCGTTTGTAAACCAAACCGAGAATAAATTTCTCTATGCAGTCGTTCAAAGACAACAGCAAACTGATACTTCATGTTTCCTCAGCTATGAAACACAGACGTGAAAGGGCAACATTACAAAAAGTAACACAATTCAGCTACGAACATTGCATTATTTATATCCCTGTAATGTCTCTTGGCATCAGTTGAGGATATGGTTCTCGCAGATTTCCTTTGCATAGGATCATGAGGATAATTGCACGACGTTGAGACGATCACATAAATAGGTTAATGATAATACAGAAACAAAATAAAAATGTAATGACTCCTTTATCTCTCATGTTTTCAATTTTGTTAGATATACAAGGAACTGGATACTTACGAAGACCGTTAATCTATAAAACACACTCATATGCATAGCCATACGTATACAGTAATTCATTTACACTTATACACACAATATATATATATATATATATATATATATATATATATATATATATATATATATATATATATATATATATATATATATATATATATATATATATATATATATATATATATAGTGGCATGTCTAAACCCCTTTTCGTAAATATTACAACAAATAAACAAACGAATATCCAATCATAAAAATGGACAACACATGAAATAGCTGGGGCAACAACACGAAAGAAACTGGCGGTGAAATGTACAGCAACAAACAGGAGCAGAGGAAGGGCAAATTCCACCACTGAAGCAAAAAAAAGTTATCAAGGAGTAAAAAGAAAACCGAGACACGAGTTCTGTCAAAAATTCTAATGACGATAATAACAGTAACGCCGAAAGCACGTGTGGCAGTTTGTTCCAAGCACCAAAGTGTCAAGTCACATGAACGTAATAAATAGTAACAGTGACAAGTCATATTTAAGGAACCGAACCCACTCCCTTAGTACTTCCAAGCCTTGGGTCGAGGTTATTGAAAAATATGCTCAAAAGTTTTAGATAGTCATTTAATAAACACTAGTACCTATGCAGTAAAAATAACTGTAACTTAGGTGAGGGTCGATGTGGCAAGATACCTCCTTTCTGCGTAGGTATATAGGGGCAATATATGAGAAAAATCGACCTTAGGCTTGGCGAAGGCAGGTCTAAATGTGATGTTAATTACCAGTATACTTTCGTTGTTCTGCAATATTTAAAACTATGATTAGTCCTATGCATTACGTTTTATTTTATACAGATTCCAGAAAGTAGTGTTCGTTAGATCTACAGATATCCTTCAAAATGTACCTCCCTCATCATGTCTTCAGAAATATAAAATAAACTTATCATAATAACACAGGCACGACTGAATTTTCCATATCAAAAAACTATACGGAACGGATCGAGTCAACACATTTTTAAAGGCATATAAGGACTTGGTTTGAAGTATCTATATCAGATGTGTTTACGGTCTAAAGAATTTGATTATAAGATTTAGTTCATAAAGATCCATCAGGAATATAGTCACAAGCCTTCCGAAAATACAGGCTACTGTATGTACATGTCCGAACTGAAAGAATGATTGAATTAATAAAGGATTAATCATTGCGCCTATGAAATAAGTTATATAATATCCAACGCACACCTATCAAGCAGTTCTGAATCCCGCCCACCACCTATATTTGTAAAAATCTACAAGCAGAAGGACTTTAGACTATACGGGATAATTCAGATGTCAAGTCACAAAACTTATACTATTCAAAACTAAACGGATAAACTATAGTGCACAAACCCACACCAATGACTTTTCTGGAAGAGATTATAATCAGAAATACATTATTACGCATTATTAAAAAGCAATATAATAAAATAAAAACTTCCGAACGCTGAAACTCGTTTCTAACCCTGAATATATAACTAGTGACAACAAATTACTGACGGATAGTTAGCTTCAATTATTAAAATTGATATCACTGTAAATGCTCCATAACGACCAAATTTAATCAAATATGTTATTTTACAAAATAAAACCAAGAGCATATTTCTCTTTTATTTCCCTATAAAAAATATAACATGCAATAACTGCGAATAACTTATGTTTGTGCACTATAGAATCACAGTGTTATAATTTTATATCATAATATAATATATCTTATTGGGCATTTAATACAATTTCAAAACACTTGTCAAAATCAAAATTTTAAATCATATGGACTATAATCACAAACATAAATATATAGTAACAACACCAATAACAAGAATAATGCACGAAAGTAATTAGACAGCAAATGAAGTAGGAACTTGTAGAAGATTTAACACGCACGCACGCACGCACGCACACACACACACACACACACACATATATATATATATATATATATATATATATATATATATTATATATATATATATATATATATATATATATATATATATATATTCTCTCCAGGGTAGGAATAATAAAGGAAAGAATTGGCCAAATCAAATTTCATGAGCGTTCACGAAATGTAAATCACGTTCCTAATCGGCTATAGACATTTATCGCATTGCCTTACACACAGGCAAACAGAACGCTGATGTACATATATGTACTACAGACATCCACAGCAGTCTAAAAATGGCAGGGGTGTGGATGGGTTGGTTTAGAGTAGACGATCTCCACCATTTCCGGCGACGCCATAGGGTCAACCAATCTTAACTGCTATTCCGCTACTTTAAACGGGGCGTTTCGACAATCTTCCGAGGATCATTAAGCCCCGTTAGACGCAACTGGATCCAGGGAAGTCTGGACTTCTCATCAATACAAAGAAAAGTGTGGTTACGGTAGGATACAGACCCAGAAATTTATAGGAGGATGTATAAAAATTGAATGCATAACAGTTTGCAAACCACGTCCGTCTTCATGAGAGATCATCCCAAGATCGGTTCCACCAGTCTATTCCCCCACATCGGAGCTGTGCTTATCCCGTCCAGATCTTCCCTTGTGGAAACTTTGCACGTTGCAGTTATTGAAAAAGATAAAATAAATCTGACTTCAGAACTGAATAAACCGATGAGAGAGAGAGAGAGAGAGAGAGAGAGAGAGAGAGAGAGAGAGAGAGAGAGAGAGAGAGAGAGAGCGTTAATATTGCTAAAGATTGTGCACAAATGAGATTTGTTGTTAGTATGTACAGCAGACTGCGACTAACTGAGAAGCAAAATCCAATAGCTTACTTGATACCTTCTTATGTATACAGAGTCAGATATTGATTTGCGTTATTTTTTCCATTTTAATTTATGTACAGTGAATGTAACCATAACCTCAACAATCACAATTGAACTAGATAAAAAAAAATTTGGCTTTCGAATTTCATGTATGCTCTTTACATAAAAGCCACTCACATCTTATCTCCAAATACCATTTCAGTTACCATGCGAGAATGGTCCACTGTAAAAGTTAAAGTGATCTAGCATGTCAATTAAGATTTATACGATGTAAATCGTAAAGTAAGTCAAAGTCAAATAGAAATTACAAGAGAAAGTTGTAACAACCATTGATTAGTCTTAGGAAAATATTGCGAAGATAATGAATGTGTAATGTCACGCAATGACTGGTAATGACAGTAATTAAGATATGTAATAAAGCAAATCACATTTTATGATACTCAACTAACAGATATGAAAATAAAATAAAACATTATAACCAAAAATGAGCACTACATTGAAAAATCTAATTACGCTGTAATACATAACTAGCCTAAAGCGGAACTAACTTATTATGTTATTTGAGTTTTTAATCATAGTTTTATGCATGTAATAAAAAATAGTGGATTCGAATTGCTGGTTGCACTTCCCAAAAAGACAATCTTAACGCCCAATAAGTATTTCAAAGGGCTAAACAAACATTCCTTCTATGGCACAATGGCGCTCTTCAGCATTTGTGCTAGTCTTAATGCAACTACTAGTAAATTAAATATTTATCTGGGAACGAAAAGGTAATTCTTTGAGGATGGCACACGAATTGCTGTAATAATAACCAGCAGGTGCAACTCGGGACGGATATTGTTTATGAGATCGGCATTGTTCCTCGTTGATGTCGCTCACTATCACGCAGTTCACTGTAATGATGCTACATTTAACAGCATATTTAAGAAGGCTACATGATAGCTGTGTCTATTGTAGATATTACCATGAAATTTGGCAGGAGCAGAAAACTGTTTCACATCAAGCCCTGAAATTTTTATTTGGATACGTGAAATTATTCTAGGAACATTTTACTCCACCGCCAAAAATAACCATTCAACCCATACCAAAATAAACGTTTGTTGTGGCTTTTCTATGGTAGATATCACATATCAACATGAAAATTGGTACGGACAAAATAAATATCCATCCCATAAATCCCTGAAAATTTTATTTAGATATGTTTAGTATTCTACGAGTAATCGGCCTCCCGCGGATATCGAAAAATGACTACTGTAACGTTTCTCTGGCATGTATCAATACAAAAATTGGTATGAATGTAGTTCACATTACAACCACCAAACCCTGTGAAAAGAATTCGCATATCTATAAAACTCTAGGAGTACAGTAGTTTGCTCCTCCTCACTGATATTTTAGCTAAAATTCGTTACTTACGAGCAAAAGTGACAGCCAGGGCTTGCCTATAACAGGTAAGATAATGAATATTGGCAGAAACAAAGCTTACATATATATATCTAAACAATCCCCTAGAATTTCACTAGGATATATTTATTGGTATAGGAGTTATTGACCCCGCCGCCGAAATTATCAGCTGCTCTCCACACCCTTACTCACCACCCCAACTCCGAAATCTATGGTTAGGGAATGACTAGGCTATGGGTTGGGCGAGATATCTTCCAAAAAATTTTGGCATTTCATATAAGGTCACTCACTTCGTTCACGACAACAACAACAATAATAATAATAATAATAATAATAATAATAATAATAATAATAATAATAATAATAATAAGTCTTAGAGGGTGCGTGCCTGGCGAACACCTTCGTTGGGATTTTGATTAAAGTTACTTACCACGAATCTTCGAAAAAATCTAGCCAAAAAGTCCCACTCGAATGATTAACCACCCCATAAAATTTCTTAATAAATAGCAACAGAAAGGAGCAGAAAAATATAATTCTGTGGGTTGCTACCACAACAAAAGGTGAGGCAAACAACCACCCTTACAAAAAACCATTCCATAACACATAAAACACCTTCCAAATAACAGAAAGGTTAAGCATACAAAACAAATAAAATCACAAAAGGGAAAATAAAAAACACATAAAAAACATTTGGGCAACAATAAAAATAGGTCGAGAGGCGACCAACGTCGGGTTTGACAGGAAACTGTCAGGAAGGAGGGACGGTTTTATATAAAGGATTTGCAGAAGCCGGTCGAATATCGAACGCTTCGGGGATTATCTCTGGTGAAATGAAAATAAGAGATAATTTCTACTGCATAACCGTTTGTATCATGCAAAGAGAAAATACGGATAAAAAATTGTTGCCAATATGATCAATGAATGGCATTGGAGAGAGAGAGAGAGAGAGAGAGAGAGAGAGAGAGAGAGAGAGAGAGAGAGAGATTCATTGCCTTGAGAATGAAAACTACAGACATACTTTCGATCACAATTGTTAAGTCCACCATTTAAAATTTCGATGTGAATCAACGTTTGCAAATCTAGAATATAGGGCACAATTTTTTACGTATTTTCTAGGTCCTTAAACAAAAAAAATCAGTAAAACATGAATAAACAAAGGGTCTAAAAAAAAAAAAATAGTCTGAAAAAAGATTATAGACTTGAAATAAAAAAACTCACTAGAAAGTCCATTCCTAAATCTGAATAAAAACATTTGCGACAAGTTCGGGCATAAAGGGTCCATAAAAAAATGTTGAGGGAGAGATAGCTAATGAAAAAATGTAACAAAGAATGAAGGGGGAGGGGGGGGGGGTTGATACCAGGAAACATCTCCACTTTCTTTCTTTTCACACACCTCAACCGCCCCCCCACCCCCATTCTCCCTTCCCTCCCAAATCGTGGGAACGTCCAATTGATCAATACCACAGAAAAATCATGCCACTAATTTTCTGGTTATTGACTGCGTGTTGGCCTGCGATGGACAAAAATCCCAAGTTACATGATGGCCAAGCAACATTGATCACGTGATTTAAAGTCTCCATAATCTGTGTCTAATAACTAATAAAAAACTGCAGACGTCTGACAGGATTCTCATATATATATATATATATATATATATATATATATATATATATATATATATATATATATATATATATATATATATATATATTTATATATATATATACATACAATACATATATAGTCATTATAACCAAACCAGCAGAAAACTATACGAAGCAGTGAAGCATTTCGTTTATATATACATATATATATATATATATATATATATATATATATATATATATATATATATATATATATATATATATATATATATATATATAGTCATTGTAACCAACAAAATACAATATGAAGCAGTGAAACATTTAGTTTATATATATATATATATATATATATATATATATATATATGTCATTATAACCAACACTATATATATATATATATATATATATATAGATATATATATACACACACACATATATATATATATATATATATATATATATATATATATATATATATATATATATAGATATATATATACACACATATATTGTAACCAAAGTAACTTAAAATATCACACGGGAAAGGGAGCAAGGAAAGTATAATTAAATCATTTAGATCGCCTTTAAAACTGATTAAAAAGTTGGAGAAATTTTACGTCAACTTTCCAAAAATCTCAGGTTCTCACGATCACTTCACCATTAAACATTTTTTACTTTCGATTTCGTGGGAAGAATAGATCTAATCCAGTCATTTCTTGGAGATTTAAATGAGTAATGATATAAGCAATATCAATCCTTAAGACATGAGAAATTAATATGAGAAAGAATAAAAAAGATAACTGCATTTCATTACAAAATAGATAATGTTATCATGAAAACCTTATCTATTTACTAATGAACGACGATTTAACTTAACATTATTTAACACATATTGAAAACAATTATGTACTCTGCACTAACGAACATACTTTAGTCACCAAAGATCCTCAGTAAAATTCGTAAAAAGAAAACGTGTGTATATACATTAACATACACACACACACACACACACACACACACATATATATATATATATATATATATATATATATATATATATATATATATATATATATATATATAAAACCAGTCACACTACATGTACACCTATGTCCCTCTTAATGCTGTTAATGAAGGATAAGACTCACGATGAAATATACGCACACCTGCTTACTACAATAATTTTGGGAAAGAATCGTCAAACATGCAAGATCTTACTCAAACTACTAATCTGCTTAACGGGTTTAGGAGTCGTACTTGCGAGACTTCTACTCCTTATGCTATACCGGTTTAGCCGTTCCATGTATGTAATTCATGCCGTAATGCATTATAGATTTTCTCCCCCTTACAATAATTTCCCATAGGCCTACTCTGCTATGCCTTTGCGTGAAGCGGAGTCGTTCAACATAAGGAAGAGGGGAGTTGATGCCAAGAAACGTCTAATGTAAGTACATAGCATAACATATTGTACATAATGTTACCTAATATATTAAATGTGGTTAGCACTGTAAACTTTGTATTTGTCGGCAATCTTGTTTGATATTTTTCTCATTAAAATTATAGTGCTATAATCAATTTTGCACTGAATATTTCGTGTATAAAACAAAATTGATATATTTTTTTAGTAGTGTATAAACTAACATGGATTCATTCTACGGGATATTAGAAATACCCGAGTAAACAGATTTACAGAAAGAAATATTTCACCCATACAATCGGGTCAGCCAATAAAACCTGACATTTTACTGCACTTACACCTTATAAGGACATGATACTCATTTCAA
>NC_090725.1:124334421-124339421 GCF_036898095.1 Palaemon carinicauda | reverse complement strand
AATAAAATGTTCGCTCGTCAAATGCCCGCCTGAAAACAGCTGCTTAGTTCGAGGCCGATGTCATATGTCAACAAAGCCTGGTTCAAATATCACGTTTCTCATGTGAGCTCATAAAACCTTATACATATCTATCAAATATCAACACAGATTTACACAGAAATACGATTGATGCTTAAATGATTACAACAAAAAAGACTACTCATGTATTCATAGGCCACAGCAAAATAACTGTAAAAACTTCCTTCATTATTGGATTAATTAGCTTATGGAAAAATAATATAAACATCCGCTAAAAACCAAAACCAGCACTAACAGACCATGGGATTAATGGAAGAAACCAAAAAAAAAAAAAAAAAAAAATTATGAAAACCTATGAATAAAAGATTTCTCTCTCTCTCTCTCTCTCTCTCTCTCTCTCTCTCTCTCTCTCTCTCAAATGTATCCGTTTAAGTTCAAGTTTAACTAAAGCACAGAGAAGTTTTACCCCTTCATAAATATGGTTTGGGCTCAAAATTACCCTCCTAACATGGCAGAAGCTATGGAGCAGACGTCCCATATTCAACCCGAACCATCCCGTGTCTTATTACATAACTTCATCTTTTACCCATACATGACAGGGGTATCAGGGCCTTCGGATAAATTTACAAGAGATGACAAGACGATACCGACCAAGGAAATTCCGGCCGAGCACACAACACGATCCATACAAAACGGAACAGTAATTCTTAGCAAAACAAGAGCCATAGACAATTACGCCATAAATAATATGGGTGACACATTGCACAACTTATTAAATCAATCTAAAAATTCAACTTGAATGTGGGGAGAACAATGTTAATCCCTGCCAAAGATATCAAAATAGATTTATAAAAAAAAAAATACTTAATTAAAACATGCCTACCTATAAGACTTAAGATTATCTAAGAACAACGATAGACAAGGATACCATCATTAATTTCAAGTTTAGTTATTAACTATTAAGAAAAAAAATAACAATGGAAAACCCAAGCAAAGGTAAACTCCGAATTCAATCAATGTGATAAAGAAAACGCTAAATATTCCACATTATATAAAAATCAAGTTGAAGAATTAATATAAAAAATCGCAATCCGTATAGTGTAGGAATAAATTTTAAGTTATTCGACGCATACAATTAGTAATCGTAACAAAATACATATATTATAGAACTCACGAAACAACACAGTTTAGAGAAATGATCTCGAATTAAATACGCAGGTAGAATACGGCAGTTCTGCTATTCGATTCTGACTCTCCCAATTGCTGGCTGTTCCGTTAGGTTAGGAGAAAAGGCACACACAAATGATCAATAGGGTGATTTTGTGGGGGTTCGGGAAGGGGGGAGAGACCTAGAAGAGACAGACCCATAATACTGACTCCCATATTTTACTCCCTCTCTCACTCTCCATCTCGCAACCACCTTGGGTCGTCCTTCAGCTCTCTTTTACACGTTCGGTCACCTTCCTCCTTCTTGCATTTCTGCGTGTTTCCAGGAGAGAGAGAGAGAGAGAGAGAGAGAGAGAGAGAGAGAGAGAGAGAGAGAGAGAGAGAGAGCACTCCCCTCCAAGTCTCTTCCCTCTTGAGTCTATGCCTTCTGGGATGTACAGTCGGAGGGCGTAAAGAGCGACGCCCCAACTCTACCACATACTCACTCACACATCGACATTATTTCCGGCGACATGACACCTGGCAAGCGGGGAGGTAAGGGGGGGGGGGGGAAGAAAGGCAGTCACATGGATACGGTAAGAGAATGAAAACCATTGTGTATGTAGATATGTATGCAACACAATTAAGTATAGCCAACATACTATATGGATGTATGATGAAAACAAATGTGTCACCCATCAAAATCACACACACACATTGTGTATATATATATATATATATATATATATATATATATATATATATATATATATACACATATAAATGTGTGTATATATATATATATATATATATATATATATATATATATATATTGTGTGTGTGTTTGTGAGCAAGAGAGTACTTTTGTGACATTTGAACATTTCATGTCAATTCTGCATTTACATGAAATTAAAAGAGAAAAGATTCAGCATATAAAACGGGTACTACGCTTTAAAGGTGTCACGTTACAGCAGTAATTAAATCTAGTCGTAAAATCAAACGATGTTGGTGACGGTCGCAGTGCTCTGCTATCAAAGCCCTCAACCACTATTCCATTGAACTACCATGGCGTCTCTCTCTCTCTCTCTCTCTCTCTCTCTCTCTCTCTCTCTCTCTCTCTCTCTCTCTCTCTCTTTCGATTTACCCACATTTATATGGACGCAGTTATGATGAGACAAAATTCTCAAATAAGATTCTCTATCACACCTGGCTGTAGATCACCTGTCTGACACATGTTGAATACTTATCCGACACCTGCATAATGATTGCAGCTGTAAAGCTTCAATAGATATAAAACTGTGTCCGGGGTGAAAATGCTGAAAATATACCGTTGGCCATTACGTGAGATACGTAATTCGCAAGAAATCGTGTGGCATCTAAAAAAGAATGCAAAAGTACAACACATTACGCCAGAGAGCTAACCCACTGCAACTTTGGGGATAGAAATAGTCAGTGCGTCACGGCAGACTAATGAATTAGACTATATAAACCATTGTCAATGGTTAAAACACATCATATGTAGACCAAAAGAAAAGTTTAGAATACCATGGTTTGTAATGTATGTATACATCTATTTCAAAAGAAACAGGAGAGGAATAATGCTCTGTCGATCATTAGGAAGCAAACTATCCAATATATTAATATTAAAAATGTTCTTTATGAAAAGGCAGTGTTCTAGAACTACTTAAACGCATAAGAAAGCAGTTATCTTTTAACCCTGCTTGCGATACATGCACACATAAAAATAAAAAAAAATACAGTATTACGTCATCAAATACCATCACAAAGACATTAAAAATATTGCTGGATGTACTTTCTCAGTTTCTCTATACATTCAACAAAAATGCATAAGTAAAACAAACAGATCATAAATTTCTAAAATTACAGTATAAAAATCATACCGTGTATTACGCTTTTTGACAGATTAATATGTATCAGCTACTTCCTACAACTTGCAAATCCCTAACACCAGTCCATCTCTTTACCTCTGTATTTACCATTCCTACTACTTCTCATTTCATCTCTCGAGCTCTCCTCAACTGGATGACTATACCTTAATGAGCGATTTCCCCAGGCTGTCGCAGATACAATTCTGCCGGTCCTTACTATGATACATTAACCAATATGAAGATAGGTTGGGGGTAGTCGAATATAAGAAGGACCTTGGGAAAATTGTGCTTTTCTTAATCAAGACATCTTAGATTTTTATCTCAGAGATGAAAAATCTTGAATGTTATTAAGTGTAATAAACATTTTCACCCATTAATTTATAAAGTGCATTAATAAACTTTATTACTCATTTTTATAATCTCTCTATCCTAAACCTTACCCGATAACTAATATAACATCTACTGGCAATTAGGCATCATAATAAAAATGATACGAAAATACAAAATAAAGAAATTATGCTTAAATCATACCGAGATTTTATATTCATCCAAATGACCAATGAAGATAAAAATGAGTTAACTATCGAATTCACCTCCCTTAACATAAGCCTAAAAGCCGCCCCTGTTCTCTTTTATCTTAAACAAGCCATTAAATTGAATCAAAACCATCTAGCCGATCGGTCAACGAAGTCACAAGGGAAACGATAAACCGTAGCGATATGATAAAAGCAAAGGAACTGTTGTGTTACTGATAAGAGAAACTAAGCCTTGTAACCAAATTGACCTATGAGTGAAGCAGAAACTTATGACCTGGCCTGATAGGAGATACAGAGTAACCTGATAATAGCTGTGCTGGAACTTGAGTGATCCGGTACGAAGGATGTATTAACTTCCACTTTGACTGGTTTGGCCAAAGTCAAGAGACTTTGGACCTAATTGGCGTGTCAAATGAGTCTGCAAATCTTAAAAAAGATTTTGTCTGGTGAATTAACTGGCTTGTTATAAGAGATGCAATGGCCTGTGAGCACCTAAGTTCAGCGTAATTACAAAAGGAAACTCAGGACGTGATTAAATTAAACTAAATATGCACCTTTAAAAAAATTCAAAAGTGAAAACAGTTGTGATTTGAGTAACTTGATATAAGGCATCTATCTTCCTTACAGAAGATGGGTAGTGGCCATGAAGAAAAATGAGAAAAATAACGGAAATGAGATAGTGGAAAAAGAGACAGAGAATGGGGAAGATGAAAAATAAAGGAGATGGCGAAAGGAAGAGGAGGGTATGGTGGAAGGAGAAGGCTGTCAGTGTCCTTTAATATGTTATTAAAAAGCTATAATTAGATGATGATATACGCGGGAGTCTGCTGACTCTACTAGTTTCTGGTTTGAAATCCTTCCTTGAATTCTAGGACTGTCTACATACTCTCTCTCTCTCTCTCTCTCTCTCTCTCTCTCTCTCTCTCTCTCTCTCTCTCTCTCTCTCTCTCACAACGACGATGCTTAAGAAAAGATTCTTTATTGAAGCGATACATGCCATGACGTACACATAACGAATTCTTGTTCACCCGTGAATTAAAAACACAGATCACATAAACAGAGTGAAGGAGGCAAATAAGATATCACTTCAGACTAGCAGATCTCAGATCTAAGAGAGAGAGAGAGAGAGAGAGAGAGAGAGAGAGAGAGAGAGAGAGATAATCTGGAAAAGCACAAATTATAAGGTTTAAAGCACCGAAGTTATCTTTACTCATGTCACGTAATAGAAAAATGCATCTTGGTTTTTGTTATTAACTTTCAGAAAATTAAAAATTTAACAACTTCTAGTGCTAAATCAAACAACTTTTAAAAAACGTTGTATTATATCTCGGATAAAACAAATTTTCCTGGTGTTTAAAGACATATATGAATTCTTATACTGTACTCGGTAATTCAGTATAAAAAATAAAAA
>NC_090725.1:124277591-124333921 GCF_036898095.1 Palaemon carinicauda | reverse complement strand
ACGCAAACTTTCATAAATCAACCACCAAAACAATAAACTCCTAACAAGAGTTTGTGTGCAGAAATTTACCAATTATTTCAACTTTAATTTCAGTAAGTATTTCAACTTCTGCATTGCACAAAGCCAGGCTCCACTAAAGACATTAAGAGTCAACTCAAATAAAAACAAGAAATGGATTCTTGATTTCCCAGCGAAAGCGGACACACACACAATAAAAAAAAAAAACACACACACACACACACATACAACCTCCCCTTGCTCCTCATTTTCCCCAACACGAAAACGAATATGAAGGACGAGGGAATGAGGCAGGCGAAGACATGCCAAACTGGTTCAGTATCCTGGATCTCAGCTCGGCAACAGCAAATTCACCACCACCAACACTCCTCCATCAAAATCACCATCACGGTCCCGTACCAACCTTACTTCTACCACCGACCAGCACCACTTGTTATCTTGCTCTAGTAATGCAATTCAATGGAATTGCTCTCTCTCTCTCTCTCTCTCTCTCTCTCTCTCTCTCTCTCTCTCTCTCTCTCTCTCTCTCTCTCTCTCTCTCATATGGTAAGGTTGTCGAAATTATTGAATATGTTTAAGTCTAGTCAGTTATGTTACGGTTAAGTGATTATTAGCGATTTATGTCTTCTTTTAAAAACCAAATACATATACATAACCAATTGTAAGAATTGTAAATGTATATTTCTTAATAAGAGAAAATTATTACCATCCCATCGGAAAGAATCAAACTTGTGACGACAGGCTACGAGCGCATGTGGCAGGGATCAAGGTCCAGACTCCAGAGAATGGATGCTCTCTGGACCTTGGCGGCGATCAGTTCAGGATCAAAGAGAGAAAACCTGCAGAATGGTTTTCACACAAAACCTCCTTTACTTCTTGGTTTCACCCATGGCGGAGAGGGGCGGCTACATGGTCGTGGCCCTTCTCTTTTTTGTGGGTTCGATAACAATTAGAGCTGGTCAGAAAGCCTTGAGAGAGAGAGAGAGAGAGAGAGAGAGAGAGAGAGAGAGAGAGAGGAGAGAGAGAGAGAGAGAGAGAGAGAGAGAGCGTGTACAATTTTAGCCTTATTCATCATAATTTCAGAAGCAAATCAGAATCTTCACAGGTGCTTGCAATTTCCCAAGAAAATGTCAATTCAGTCATGCAGAATACGTACTGGGTCGTACCACCGAAAAAGGTTCGGAAACACTAAATCTTAATCATGAGATATTCACATCCATATAGGGGTAAGCATTGAAGAAGGAAGAGAAGAATAGAGAGAAAGACAGTGCATGCAAACAGCTGTTCTCTCCAGCATCGAATAGTTAGAGAGAGAGAGAGAGGAGAGAGAGAGAGAGGAGGGAGAGAGAGAGAGAAGAAAGTTTTTTTTTTTCGTAAGACAATGTTATACTGCATCACTTGCCCTTCAAGAATGACCACGATAACACGAACACTTGCCGTACGTCCACATCTATTTAAAAGCACCGAGATACAAATATTTCTTGTGCACAGCACCACAGAAGATCAACAAGGAATGTTAAATCCTTTCTTTAATATGCTTGATTGAAAAAAAAAAAACCTGATTCATCGTTATTTAATTAAAACAACGTTTCGCTGTTATGAGGCTGACGGACAAACTTAAATGAAATCATCTGCATTCGTCTCTTTATTATGCTATACATATAAATGACAGGAACAATCTACTACATATTTATCGTGCACTTGCACCGAAAAGTTTTTATATAAAGTTTGTCTAACCAGCAAGTATAAATAAAATGTCTGATATTCCATATATCATTAAAAACATACAATTAAAGTTCTCATGGGACTGGTAATTTTTTTTTTTTTTTAATAATAATAACTATGCTGTGATACAGGTAAACCGAGATACTAATCCAATGAAATACAGACATGGATAAACACCATTCAGGATATTACAGGTAATCTAACAAATAAGGATGCTTACATTCATAACGCAAAGAGCTTATAAGCACCCATCAAGCATATAGAAAAATGCAAAACGCCAAGTTTTGATACAACCATATAATTCACATAAGAAAGTGAAAGTGATCACAAACTAACTACATACTCCAACTGACAATGGTGAGGAGTTAGCTAATGAAGCGCATCTATCTGAAGAGTTACTTAATGAGGTGCTTCAAAGAGTTACCTAATGAAGCGAGCAGCAAATCGAATAGCCAAATGAATTATAACTTCAAGATGAGGCTGAAGAAAAACGGGTTTCCTATTCAAAATGACGTCCAACTTCTTAAAAGAACGAGAGAGGGGGGACGAATTCGCACAATACCTTATTATGTTGCAGGGCCACTGAGAGAGAGAGAGAGAGAGAGAGAGAGAGAGACTTAACTCCAGAACCACCGAACCCTTACTCAGAGAAATTTAATTTAATAATAAGATAACTTTTAGTAATTCTAGTTTTAGTGGTGAGAACGGAATATGCAATGGAATATGAAATATCATTGGAAGGAGAAAGGATTAATGAGGTAGAATCATTCAAATATTTAGGAAGTATAATCTCTAATACAGGGTCATTAGGATTGGGGTTTGATGAAAGATTGTAAAAAGCAAATCAAACAATGGCTAGGTAAGTAAGATTTAGAAGTCAAATCGCCTGAAATTACATAGAAAAATCAGACTATATATCAGTTTATTGAGAGCGGTGTTACTATATGGACATGAGTCATGGTATAACAATGAAACAATCTCCAACAGAATTAGATTTGAGAACAATACCCTCAGAAGGATAATGGGTGTTGAATACCAGGACAGGATAAGAAATGAAACTATAAGAGAGGTTAACTCAGGTGGTTGAAATCATGGTGAGGGGTAGATGGAGATGGTTTGGACATGCTCTTGGTACTCCTCAAGAGAGATTAGTTCACCAAACATTTAACTGGGCTCCACCAAGTACGACAAGAGTTAGAAGACACAGGCCCACATGGCTGAGGACTAGCGTGAAACAGGAGATGATGAATGGAGAAGTATTGAACTAAAAGCTCAAGATGGAGACAACTGACGAAATGTAACCGAGGCCCTTGATAGGTGTAGGGGATGATGCTAGGATACAAAGTTATCTAAATGACCATATATAAAAATGTAATAATAATAATAATAATAATAATAATAATATCGGACGAGAAACAACTGAAGCGTAACTGCGCAGTCCCCACATTTTGATACGCAAGAAAACGTCAGCGATGCTCACTTATCTCTTCAAGTGGAGAGATCTCTCAACTTGAATAAATCGTTATCCACGGTTCAAATCTCACTTTACGATGGTCTGCAATTTTTCATGGGGTGACGAATTTCAAGAACCTTTCGGGAACTCACCAAAGCCACTAAGTCTACTGACTGTTTACAATATCTGAAGGTCATATAAATCCACTTTTGAAAGCTTGTGTATTCCTGATGTCAAACAACTAATCTTATAAGAAAGATTACAGCTCTTCTTCCGACATCTAAAGCTCAATAGCCAATGCGGTAACGTCTCTGACAGGTGAACGCCAGACTGGGGTTCGAGTCCTGTTCAAACTCGTTAAGTTTCTTTGGTCGCTGCAACCCCTCCATCCTTATGAGCTAAGGATGGGGGGGGGAGAGTTGGCGGAGCCTACAGATCTATCTGCTGTGTCATCAGCAGCCATTGCCTGGCTCTCCTTGGTCCTAGATTCGGTGGAGAGGGGCCTGGGCACTGATCACATGTGTATATGGTCAGTCTCTAGGGAATTGTCCTGCTCGTTAAGACATGTCACTGACCGTTGCCGCTGCCATTTATGAACGGCTTTTAAACCTTAAACCTACAGGAATGAAGATACCGGTTTCTTTCTTTTTAATAAGCCACTCCATTGGATATAAAACCATACTAAATGATTAGGGAAATTGATCTTCCAGGAGTGTATAATGCTATCTGATGAGCTGAGTGACAAGACAAAATCCAACTGGGCAAATTGCTTTTGCGTATACGCAACCGCCACCATACTTTATAGAATTTCTCTTCTTGCAGAAAAACAAGAGGTCATGGCCACCAAGCTGAGTACTGTTAACAACTTTTTTCTCAAAGCGCTAATAAAAATAAAATATGAAACCAACTACCCAGATAGCAAGGCGCTTCCGTACCAAAACTTACATTACCCGTTATCATCTCTAACGCTTCCCCCTAAACACGGACTTGCGTGCATCCCCCCCTCTCTCTCTCTCTCTCTCTCTCTCTCTCTCTCTCTCTCTCTCTCTCTCTCTCTCTCTCTCTCTCTCTCTCTCTCAGGAGAGACTGAGGAGAAAACATGGAATAACTCTCTCCAAACCTTGGGAAAAATCATCATCACGAGCTACATGATCTGCAAAAAAAAGGACGAAAAAGAAAGCAGCCTTCCCCTACTCCCTGCCTCATTCACCCCCTCTGGAGATTGTGAGGGCTTTTATATTTTCGTTATTTCTTGCCGTTGCTTTTATGTCCAGAAAACTGAAGGCGGAGTCGTGCGTTTTACGCTCATGTTAGAGTGAGGTGTTCGTAAAAAAAAAAAAAAAATATATATATATATCATATATATATATATATATATATATATATATATATATATATATATATATATATATATATATATATATATATATATATATAAATCTTTAGCACACCTGACACTTGAGATAATAAACAAATTCTTTCCAAGTATTGACTGTAAACTCTAGTTCAAGACTGTAAGTGCACAATAAAACACAGACTTACATATACTGATGGTAAATGTGCAATAAAAATACTTATTAAAGTACATAAAGGCACAGAAAAATCTTATCTACAACTAGAGTGAAGAACTAAGAAATAAAACCATTACTTGCCCAATCTTAACCCGGAGGAACAAAGCAATAACCCGTTTTGAATTGCCATTAAAGTTCAAGGGTCAATTATCTAACTATAAGACTCTGGCCTTTACAGCAGGATCAAGTGAAAAGATCCAATGCGAACAAGTATTATTCAGCTGAGCAGAGAATGGAGAGATTGTGGGGGGGGGGGGGTGTTTAGTATCAAGGGAAAGTGAATTAACGGTGATGAAATAAGCAATCAGCTGATTATTCTAGACAGGGGAAATTTTAATATTCTATAAATTACTTTCTATTACTTTTCTCTTCAGCTTCTTTCCTCCTCTTTACGATTATACTGGCCTTGTCATCTTTCATTTGGCATTATATTTCCATTCCAAAAAGTTATTTCTTTTCAAGTAAGTATAAATCCTCTCAATTTTTTAAATACTTTCCTGAAACTTCTTCATTTCTCGTTTCAATGTACTGTACAAATAAATGATTTGTGGAACAACGACTCTGTACAGCATCCACGGAAAATGATGATTGGATATTACACAGAAATCTGTTAACTTTCCATGGGTTACTAGAAAAAGAAGACAGAGGTAAGGCAGCAGTTTAGGATCTAGGTCGGTGTTTCTGACATTTCTAAGAAGGTTTTTGGTTGAAAAGCCTTTTTTGTCTCTACGCTGTCTCAACTGAACTGCCAAATTTCTTTTAAATTAACACATAATTCAATATGGTTTCAAAATAACATCACGATGTCAAACTAATGACTACAGAAACTTTCACATATATCAAATAATTTATGACTAAATCAATCAACTGAGCAATGACGAGCATCCTGTCTCCCATGGATACATGATATGAGTAATTCAGAAGTTTTAATTAACTGCGGTAACAGTCTATGTTATATGTTAAATAAAAACTATTTAAACCGACACATTATTTTCTATGTTTATGATAGATTTTCAGCCATTCCTTTCATAACATACTTGATAAATGAAAAGTACTAATTTTGATATAATACAGCAGTTCTGAGAGAGAGAGAGAGAGAGAGAGAGAGAGAGAGAGAGAGAGAGAGAGAGAGAGAGAGAGAGAGAGAGAGAGTATCAAATAATTATGTCTATTACTGTAACAGACCGGGGAAACTATAATTCTTAAAGATAATGATGCATAATAACAGCAGCTTTGAAAATAACAATCTCTGTACACAAAGCAGACGTAATTATTGCCGAATACAAAGTATTACATTATTCCAATACACTATTAGTCACTTAATTAACCAAATTAGTTTGAATGATGGAAGTAATCCGGATTCCTTTCCTTTTTCATATTATTCTGTTTATAAAAGTCTTATCATACATTAATGATATTAGAAAATCTTTTTGTTCAACAGAGCCAAAAAAGTTATTCATCTCATTAACATTTTAGGGCAATAATAAGTGTGTGTATAAATATAAATATAATATATATATATATATATATATATATATATATATATATACATATATATATATATATATATATATATATATATATATATATATATATATATATATATATATATATATATATATATATATATATATATATATATATATATATATATATATATATATATATATATACTATCATAATACGAAATTTCTTATAAAACCTAAGAAAAAAAACAGCGCTCTAAAGATAATTCTATAAATAGCAATCTAAGACACAAGCATGCTAGGAAAACGTTCTTCGTGCCGTAAGATTTAATCAACGTGTACATTTCTGACTGGTTTGATGTATTTCCGTCATAAGGGACGGCGCTAGGTCCTGGGGGACCACTCAGTACCCTGAGTAACGACGGGAAAACTCGTAGTTGCACTCTGGAGTAAAGTTCAAAGGTTGCAAGTTGGAAAGCAATATTATGTCTATAGGAAGCCCTTCAGAAAAGTAACTACACCAGAGAAGTATTGGCTCATGGTCTATCATAAATTATTGTGAAAACGTACATTTTATACACACACACACACACGCATATATATATATATATATATATATATATATATATATATATATATATATATATATATATATATATATATATATATATATATATATATATATATATATATATATATATATATATATATATATATATGTATAGTGTGTGAGTGTACGTTTGGTTACATATTCATATACAATACGTCATTTCTGACTCCTGGCTTACGTATTTAATACATATGAAATTTGTACTATTTATTACTGGTACACAAACTGCCTGGAGACTGAAGGCTAAGGCTATCTTTGGCTCTCCCCAGAAGTGACCACGTAATTCCAACACACACACATGCGTGTATATATATATATATATATATATATATATATATATATATATATATATATATATATATATATATATATATATATATATATACATATATATCGTGTGTGTATTTGAGTGATCGCCCAACTTCTCGTCTGTGTTACCCATGTTTTGAGCACTTACCCACACCACAAATAAATGAAGAGGCTTTCCTTCGATGGTAGGATTTGAACCGATGTATGCAAGTAAGAGCGAAGCTAAAGCTTTAATAAAATACTTCGTAGCAAGAACTTTTTCACCGATTTCTCATTTGGAATAAAGTCTTTTGGTAACATGTGAGGGAGGCCATTGAGATGTCAAGAGGTTAAGCCATCACGTGTCAACTTTAAAAACAAAGATTAATTCAAAAACACTTTTATATTTATCTCTGACCCTCCGAGATATTTCTGATGGCAAAAATTGTTAAACCCCACCAACGCTCAGCAACGTTCCTCCCCCGACATCCGTCACGCAACATATGACTAAAACATTTCCTTTTTCGTTGTATATGTTTAAAATGTGTACAGATAAAAGAAAAAAATATTTTCAATGCACAACAAAATCAAGACATGTAAACAATTTTTTATGTAGATTGCTGAAATACTTGACCTGAATAAGTAATTGAAATATGATACTTGTCAGTCACTTCCCCATCCTTAAAACAATACGAAATGCCAAACAAGAACATTTACTTGAATTAGTTCTTTAT
This sequence comes from Palaemon carinicauda, assembly GCF_036898095.1. Lineage (NCBI taxonomy): Eukaryota > Metazoa > Arthropoda > Malacostraca > Decapoda > Palaemonidae > Palaemon > Palaemon carinicauda. The sequence goes on along the minus strand of NC_090725.1, from coordinate 124,326,056 downwards.
TTTTTAAAGACACAAATATAAAAAGCCAGTGAGTGAGTTAATTTTCCCTTCTTACAAATATTCGGAAAGATAAGAGCAAAATAGGCACCCTCTTAACTCAATCCTTCCTAAGGAAATATTTGTATCAAATATGTAAAACATTACTTTGAAATACTGCCACACACCAATGTTTGCTATTCGATTCTTATTGTCTTAATTTTCATCATTAAGTAAGAGACAGTCTTGTCTTATTCGTGATGTCGAATACCACTTATCCAGATGCCCATGTCTCTCAAACGTGGTGTAATTATAATTACTTAAACTAGTCACCAGGAATGACCTAAAATTCCGAATAATATCTAATAATTGAGAAGAATTGTAAACACAATTTTTGTTTACGCAAAACACATCAACCGCGTAATATTATATCACCAACTTTGAAACAAAAATAATCGAAATATCATACAAGTGAAAGGCTGATTCAGACTAGAGTCTTCTCAAACAAGTTTACACCATCTCTGCTCTAAATACAACCGTAAGAACACAATTATTAATTCTACACATTTGATAAATTCAATAAATCACAAGTAACATAAATGAAGCCACTTCAGTAAAAACACTGACTTAACAATACAATCAAACCTGGTCATGAAATGAACGACGTCGAGGTCGATCTCAGAGAAATAGGAACAAAGGGGAACCAAATAAACCAGCATAAAACAATTATAATAGATCCCATAAAAAAGTCATTAACTCAGTTTATTAAGGCTGAGAAACTTTGGAGCTGCAGCGCATAATCAACGCACTAAAAACCCTCACCTCCAAATCAATTAAAAACTTTCTCTTAAATACAATTGAGTTTCGTGAAGGAGAGACTTTTATTAATGGTTGAAGCACTATAATAACTTGCATGCAACCCCCCAGGAGGCATTGATAAAGGTAACACTGTATTCCCCAAAACGACCTTAAATATTCGAAAGCACACTAATCTGGATATAATATTAGTGTAGGAGGTTATTACGGCAATCTTTATCAAGTAACGCGACTGATTTTTCATTTGCAACATTTAGATTAATTTTTAGCAGGATAGCTTCCTCAAGAACACTAAAGAGAAAACCATTAATAAAGAGATACAAATTTTTAAAATACATTAATGATTTCTATGATGATTTTTAATCAAATACTGTTGTCTCAAAGGTGCTTCCACATGAACTCAAAATATTCGCAAATGGGAAAAGCAGTTTAATGTAAAAGAACTTGAAGAATGCAGTGAAAGTCTGGAGCAATTAATTCACGCTACTACGAACAAACTTTTGTGTGGAGATACTCAAGTCATTTCACATCCTCATGACGTTCCTTCTGACACCACACAGCAATAACTTTATGAAACCAACCATCAGGTTTCTAAAATACAAGTATATGGACTCTTGACTAGTAACTTAAGTTTCGCGAAAGATGGGTCTTAAGTGCAATAGAGCACGGAATGATATAGGACCGGTGCTGGAGCCACAGTTATAATTTCTCTTTATCAAACGAACGCACACACAGAAATTACGATGTAAGTGCACATTTGAGCATATAAAGCTTAGTTATTATATTCTATATAATTTAGGTTGAACTTCATTTGCGTAATTTAAGTCACACTCTATCTCTCATGTGCAAAAATTAAAGATGAATATTAACAACCTGAAACGTCACAAAGAAGTCTCTAACTAATCACATCACCTACAGACGGATTCTCTTCGTAGATCCATCTTTTACAGCCAACAAACCTGAGCTGGAGGCTCGGAGGCGCATATAAACTTCCGCCCCACATGACAGGAAAACACGCATCCACGCTATGACATCCTCCTCACCAGGTATGTCTGTCATTAAGGTCGGTTATGATACTTGAAAACTATGTTCGGATCGACCACAATGGCAGCTTAACGATGGCGCGCAAAAGTCAATTCATCGGAAATCAGTTCTTGATCTTGATCATTTTCATCGCTCCCATCACATAAGGGAGGAGGAGCTTCCTCATGGCAGTTTTATTGCACTTTGATTGCTGCGGTACGTTTTTAATCGCACATTGGATGTTAAGTAAGTAATAATTTTCATATCAGAGAGAGAGAGAGAGAGAGAGAGAGAGAGAGAGAGAGAGAGAGAGAGAGAGAGAGAGAGAGAGAGAGAAATTTTCTATAATTACCAACGTAACGGCTTATCAGAAAAGATACTAATTTCATTTTAAATATTTAACAGGCAAATTACAAAAGAAAAAAAATATTGGAAAAGAAACAAGCTTGTGCAGTACACACTCCTACTTGAGAAAGGTAATAAACAACTAGCAGCAATGAAATTTAAAGTCGAACATATGACTCAGATATCAATTGTTGAGCAGACCACTCTACATACGAAATCAAGTTTAAAACCTTCTAGAGAAGGCTGCTTGCATTTAAGGCACTACATTTCTATGCAAAGTAGGCTGAATACCAGATTATGCCAAACATCCTTCTATAAACCATACATAAAATGTAAACAATCACACTACTAACGTAAACACACACACACTACAAACACAAATTATATATATATATATATATATATATATATATATATATATATATATATATATGTGTGTGTGTGTGTGTGTGTGTGTGTGTGTGTGTGTGTGTGTGTGTGTGAGAGTATGTATGTATGTATGTATGTAAATATCAGTAAAGGTCAAAGACCCAGCAAGTAAACAAGTAAATTAGGTTGACCTGAAAACTACGGTTCGTACATTCACTAAAAGATGCCTCCTCGTCGTCCAAACGAAGCTCCATCGCATAGAGAAAAAACAAGGTAAACACTTTAAGAAGATTCGGTAAAGCAGGAGGGATGGGACTGCACTTCTAACGTAAATACAAACTAACAAATGCCAGAGATCAAAGGGCCACGCGTTGTGCCACGGTTGAGGATTTTAGTCTAGCTAAACAGGGACCCTAATGCCCCTCGCCGAGCCTCATCGAGGGATGCCGTCGATGTATATAAAAAAGGTTCTACTTAGAGAGAGAGAGAGAGAGAGAGAGAGAGAGAGAGAGAGAGATTTAGTCATCTGAAGATGCTTTACAAGGCACGGTAACTTTGTAATTTACGTGTATGTTATAAGCACAGATACACGTGTGTGTACATTTATTTAAATGAATATAACGCATGGTTTCTCAATTAGAAATGTTAATTAACAGTCCTCAAAATGGCAACCATAGTGCCAAGAAGAGCCTCCCTATTCCTCATTCTCCAAGTAGAGCATATAGGTATATATTGGAGAGGTTAAGACACCAAGGTGCGTGCATGGCCGTGTATTCATGTCCATAAGAACAACAAACAAACCTGTGAGTTATGTAAACGGTACAGATCTATTAAACACAGACCAACAGTCAAGCTTCGTCTACTCACACACATACTTAAAATTAGGCAAATATAATCTGGTGTACATCAATCATTTTTTTATATACGCTTCATTACTGCTTCCTTAGTTTTCATCCGATTTTCATTTTTTTTACTGTCCTTTTTTTTAAGTTCTATTAGTTTAAGAAAACCAAGCTTTGAAAATGTTTCTCTTTCTTTATTTAATATTACGATATTTACCTAAGAGATTTTTATTGCAAATTTAAACGAAAAAAAATAACTATCTAAAGTAGTAATTGTTTTTATTTTTTAAATTGTTGAAACACTCTAGCTATTAAATGAGACTTAGTTTAGCTTTTTATCTCTGATAGTTTTAAAGCAGTAGCCGTTTTTGTGGATGCATACAAAAACGCCTTTTTTATTTTTTTTTTATTTTTAATTTCCATTGCAGATTTTGCCTTAAGCAGCTAGGAGACGATTCCAGGTGGAAAGTGTGCCTTAGAATAATAATTTTCACTTGGTTATCACGTGTTTTGTAAACCTAGTCAATTTTTGAAATCCAGTCACTTAAATCAAACACAAACTGGATATCTTGGGAGAAGTTGCACAAACACGTTTAAACACATTGTTATGATTTAACAAATAACGTGTATCAACAAGGGATACTGGATAAGACCAGATATTATTCTTATTATTACTTGCTAAGCTACAACCCTAATTGGAAAAGCAGGATGCTTTCAGCACAAGGGACCCAACGGGAAAAATAGCCCAGTGAGGAAAGGAAGCAAGGAAAAATAAAAAAATTCAAGAACGGTAACATTAAAATAAATAATTCCTATAAAAAACTATAAAAACTTTAACAAAACAAGAGGAAGAGAAATTAGATAGAATAGTATGTGCGAGTGCAATATAAACGAGGCAGTTTATGATGAAACTTTATACCTTTGATGAAACCATGAATGTAAGGTAATCACAGTCTTGATAAAAATAGGATTCAATGTTTGTTTCATCAATTGATACTGAAAGGAAAAGAAAGGTCAAGTTAATAAACACTTTGTGAACATTAATTTCAAGATATACTATAGTGGGAATAAAATTGGAAAAGGAACAAGATAAATCCAAAATTTTCTTTGATATATGATTTTACGAGAATTTCAACAGGAAACCATACTAGTATAGGCGTAAAATTAAATGTAATATATTTCAAGAAAATAGTGGTCAAATGAATAGCACTATAATGTAGGTTTTTTTTTTCAATAGGAAGCTATACTGGTAAAGGGGTAAAATGAAAAGTATTGTGAAATTATAAAGAAAAGGCAAGAATCACCTTCGACCGAGGATATAACAGAGATTAAAAAAAAATTAACGAGTAATAAGAACGAAACAAGATCGAAGTAAGGGAGATTGGCTACTTTGTTCCGAGAAAGTTTGGGTTGTACAATTGGAACAGTTACGACATTACAGACCATAAAATCTTGCGCCGATTTCCATCTGGTCCAGCCAATTAATTAAATTGAGGATGTAAAAGGCTAACAATAACACATCTGCACTCACGGTCATGCAACCACATCTAGGCACACAAAAAAAAAAAAAAAAAAAAAAAAAAAAAAAAAAAAAAAAAAAAAATCCAAATAATGCTTTACAATATAATCCCCAGTAATATGCAGAGTTCATATAAATATAGACCTTGGTAATATGAATAATTTGCATTATATAAAAAAAAATCTTAGAACGTTGACTTTCTAAGAGTACCATCAATAACGGTACCGTAAAGCAAAAATAACGTAGAATTATATTTTCGCAATAACACAAGTTATTGCAATTGCTGTGCATTTTTTTAAAAAATACAATAATAATGGAATAAATTTATTGGCGTCATGCGGTGGATGCCCTTCACTCCCCACAGCGGGCACATATAAACCATACTAACACAAACAAGCTAATTGTCAGAAAACCAGTTCATGTTCCTTGTTAGTTCAATTCAATGTATTCCGGGTATTAACCATAAGCAGAAGTTGGGTAGAACAACCGAGAATACGAATGCCTAAGAACGGACTCAAACAAATTTTAGAAGGCCAACTAAAATGGCCATCGAAGACCAGGGACCCCTAAGAAAAGATGCCAAGATCGAGCCAAGTTAACCTCAAAAACATGAAAAATTCCATCAAGTAACTTGAAACCACATGACCTAGACTAGAGAATAAGTTTTAACAAAGGGGTCAAAGCATTAAAAGCTGAGTAACGCAATGTATCCCAGCTTAGTGTTACCAACCGTCAAGGAAAAGAAAGTATCTCAACCGTGGTGTCACCAAAAAGGAGGATCCTACAGCCCCGAATCCTCATCTGACGTGTTCCACATATGACAAGGTATGAAAGTCCTACATAGGCCAGGGAGCCACAGTAATACACGCAGACAGCTGGGATAGTGGCACACAGTCTGAGAACTAATCATCTACCGAAAAACTTTAAATATCGACATGAGCCACGATTGACTGATATTAGAATAGATGAATAAGCATATTTTCACTCGTTTTCAATTTCCTCCTTGTAGTACTTTCAGGATATTTTGAATGTTGAAAAAATTTTCTGTGTCTTTTTCTAGCAGGATTAAAAATATATTTTTTAGAACAATTACCCTCGATTTTAGCTGAATACATAAACGGAGTGACAAAAATAAAGTAAATAAGTAGTTACTTGATAAAGTCATAAGTTGGGCAGCTGTAGTGACAGGATAAATGAAATCAATAAATAAAGTTTCTTCCATAGGACTCGTGACGGATAATCTACAGAAATTAATCTACAGAAATTACGTGGGAAAAACGTTGATGCCACTAAAGTAATTCCACTTAATTAACAAATTAACACACACACACACACACACATATATATATATATATATATATATATATATATATATATATATATATATATATATATATATATATATATATATATATATATATATATATATATATATAAATCATATATATATATATATATATATATTGTTGTGGTTATATTATATATATATATATATATATATATATATATATATATAATATTATATTGATAAACATGAACAAATATAAACCAGAAACCCGATGTACAAATTTCAATTCCAAGCTAAGGTCTCACACTCGACCCTACCAAACATCAATCCATAAAGATTTTCTTGAAATTATATACAAAAACTTTAATGATTAAATTTTATGAGAGGCCTTTTTGCCCGAAGGAAAGGCATTAAGAATATCCCTCTTCATCCTGACGAGAGGGAAGGCGGCACGGAACCATCTATCAAAGGAGCAAGTGCAAAATAAAACAGGAGGGGAGGCAGTGAAGGCGACACTTCATTAAAAGTTTTCACCAATAAAGTAAGCGACAAGGAATCGTTAAAACCTCTAAAGGATGAGAGAGAGAGAGAGAGAGAGAGAGAGAGAGAGAGAGAGAGAGAGAGAGAGAGAGAGAGAGAGAGAGAGAGAGAGAGAATTCTCCTTCGTAACTGTACCCAACAAATCCTATAATTTCATCAATATCAGAGAAGAAATGCCAAAGGAATATTTCATTGGCACTATAGAAAACGGATAAATATAATAAAATAATAAAAATCGATAAATTAATATCCCAGTGATTTGTTGTCTAAGATCTCCCATCATATAAAACTGCGCAAATATTAGTAAAAAATAAAGATAAATTCATATGACAGCAATTTAGGTATATAAAATAAAATAACATAGTTGGTTTACTTACGACACATTCTCCAAGTAAAAATATATTTCAAGCATCTGAATCTAAATTTCCCTGGTAATGGTAACTTTGCAAGTGCTGAAATACACAAAAACACTGATATCATTTAGATTGTAATTATTTCTCAACTCAATGACTCGACAAAAAAGTGTATGGAATATCAATCTCTATTGCGGAAATAAATTAATTACAAAATTATATAATTCATGGCCTAATTCAGTGACGAAAAATCCTATGCATAAGAAAACGTAATATGCGCAATCCCACATTGGTTTCTAAATCAAGATGAATTGTAAAAAAAAATACAAGGAGTAGCAACTAAAAAATTAAATTTTGTAGGGAGGAAAAGTTTGAAGGAGATTTCTAGACTAAATGGAAACTCAACAGCACACATGAGTTAAGGGTTTTAACGATTTTTATTCAAATAATTAAAGACGAAAAAAGCGGGATCAACTTCTGGTTTCATAACATAAAACAAATTCAACATTAAGACAAAAGAAAACAGATTTAACTTCAGGATACAATATATAGGTTAAATGTTCTAAAAGGCTCAACACTTTTTTTAAATATTCCCGCTAAGGTTCACTAGGAATCATAATTAGGGGAAGGTTTCTAAAGCAAAGAGATTATGCATATTCCAAATGAAATGAAATTTCTAGAAGACTACACACCTCCTACGGATTCCAGCTATTCGATGTTCCTATTTATGGTAGAATTTCTTCAATTTACTCAAGCTGATAATCCTTAGTTATTCCAGGTTTTAACTGGAATCAATATACATAAAATAATCAAAAACTATCATATGACAACAGATCAACATGACTCCAGTCCTCTAGCACAGCGTCGCGATGGCCTGGTTTACGAATTATTTAAATTATTTTAGGTGTCGCAATAAAACGAGAAAGTTTCCAGATAATATATCGGTTCGTTACGCACTATATTCGCTTAACCACAGGCCTGGTAGAAAGTTTACACGATTAGTGAGTCGGACGGGAAAACTAAAGCATAAACACCATATATATATATATATATATATATATATATATATATATATATATATATATATATATATATATGCTAGTGTATGTGACCTGCCAAAAATGACTGACACCCCTCTCACCAGAGTATGACTACTCTCTCTTCCCTTAACCTGGGGACGGGGAGAGACCGAATAGTTATACGCCTAACAATATCGCTGAGTGTGGCAGTATATATATATATATATATATATATATATATATATATATATATATATATATATATATATATATATATATATATCCAGATACTTCGTCATTTATCATATAGGGGAGATACACACACATGCAACGTGTGTGAATATATATATATATATATATATATATATATATATATATATATATATATATATATATACGCACACCCAAAACTGAAGCAGTCTTCAAGGTAAATTCAAAACAAAAGCTATTAACACATTCACGCACTAAATGTTATATCAATAACACGTGAAATCCCACCTTGACAAAGTTGTTGCAAGGCCTCAAATGACATGAATATCATCTCATGTACATTATTTGCTTCATTTAGTCAAAACAATAAAAAACCAACAGATGACAACGAAATAGTCAATTGAGGGCTATGACTGATTGTCTAGGAGCCCCCGTCCGGTCACAAGGCCCGGACAATATGAACGAACGAACGAGCGAACTAGTCAAAATAACTAAAGTGGGGATTTTAAATATCACTAACAACAATTGGATTAATATAATAAAATAATCACAATGACAAGTGTGTTATAAGACATACATATGAACTATCATTCAGCTGTTAGAGTACAGTTATCTCATTTTTTTTTCCTTTCTCACCCACTCTTGTAATAACGACGTTTCTTCTTGGATCCCTCACCATCCCACCTCCTTCACTGGCTCCCTTCTCTCTCTCCCTCTCCCTCTCTCCCCTCTAAACCCTTTCTCTTCCCTTCATTTCCTTCCTCTTGAATCGTTGCATTTCCTCTTGTACTTCACTTCTCCTCCCTCCCACGGAGTCCCCACGCCCTCCCCAAGCAAAAAATGTTTCCACTGCTATCTGTGCACTACTTTCTCTTCCAATTCAATTACAGCTTTCAGCCTTTTACCTTTACCATATTGGTTTGCATTCTTGCCTTTAATTTGCAGCTACAGTAAGTTTTTCTTTGTGTGCATTGCAATAAAAGATTAAAAAATTTAGCTTTGTAAATTACTCTTTTCATAGTTAATTGTAAATTAGGACGCTTCCATATAACCGGTTCTTTCTCTCTTATATATCTAAAAAAATAAGTTACCTCACGAACTTACAAATTAATGTAAAGTTGAATTATTTTCATTATGTAGGACACGAAACACTCTACTTCGGAACTTTGAACTTTTAACGAATTATTATGAGATAAAACAAATTGAAAAACGACAGAACCTCATAATAGATTTGACATGAGATATTCTTAATGAGTTGGGAAATTGTTAATATATCGAAATTTTCTGCCCATCCCTTGGGAATTGTTATAAAAATAAATAAAAATCCACACACAAAAATTGTTCAATAGGATTTAACTCTCGTATATTTCTAAAGACAAAATTACCAGGACCACAGTGATTTACAGGTAAATTTCGGGGAAAAAACTGCACTTCGATGTTAGAAAAAAAAATTGTACACTGCATGAAATCGGGAAGTTCCCAGACATTCATCTCTCAAAACTACTAAAAATTCGGACCATTCAAACAAAGACAATCTGAGTGAGAGAGACAGCTCAAGGGCTATAAGAGATGCACTTGCCACTTGGCCGAAGAAACACCAAAGAAAAAAAAATGTCCCAAGTTCCAAATCAATAGAAAGCTTTATTCACGCTAAACTTAACGACCTTTGACAAATGTCTGAGAGAGAGAGAGAGAGAGAGAGAGAGAGAGAGAGAGAGAGAGAGAGAGAGAGAGAGAGAGAGAGAGAGAGCCAATACTGATGGGGCTGACAGGAGCCATGGATATGAATGGGGACAAGGAGAAAGGGAATGGGGCAAATAGGGAGAGCACATCAAAATGGACCATGGGGGACAGCAGGAGGGACGAAAACATGTATGAAAGGATTGGATGGAGAGAGAGGGAGAGAGTGATAGAGATAGGAGGAGGGGTGTGTAAGGAGGCAAAAGATGCAGCACAAAAGGTCGTCGATAAAAAAAGATCTTTGAAGATAATACTCGAGTTATATGTCAAATGGAAGCAAGCGCATTTTGGGGGGAGGTAAGGAAAGGGGAGGGGCTGGTTAAGAAGCATGAGAGAAAAACACTCTGGAGAGATTAAGCTGGAATAGGCCGAGCAGGAGGCGGCCATAAAATGACGGGGGGTAGGACGGAGAATGAGGAGGCATTACGGCCCTTAGGAGGGTATAGAGACGCCCCTTTAAGAGAGGCAGCCAGGCTGACGGAGCTGGCAGAAGGTCACACATCAATCTTCTACAAGACAAAGGCAACTGGGTCAATGGATGAACGACCGAAAGGTATACAGGTTTATTTATCCAAAACAAATTTTTGGAGAGAGTCTGATGTTTACACTGCTTCAGAGAAACGTTATAATTTACTCTTTATAAAAATGTACTTAACACGCTTACATTATTAAGCGACATTGAATATTCAGGTACAAGCGACCCGGCTGAAAGCGAGGTACAGTATCCTAATCATTATTGTGAAAAATCGTTTTTTTTAAGGTTGAAGAAACGTATCTATACCATCCCATAGCCTGGGTCGGAGTTGATTTGATCTCATTCAATTTCACAACCTGGTAAGTACAGAATACTGATGTAAATATTACACATCAGAGTATGTAAACCGTCAAAAATGGCTGCTAAATATCTACAGATATGCACACACACAGATTCAACCCTTGTCACCCCTCCTATTTTCCCTAACTACAACACGCAAGTTTGGGTAATTTGCCTGAGATTGTGTTTTCCAAGTGGTTGCCCGCCAGCGTGACACACACACACACACACACACATATATATATATATATATATATATATATATATATATATATATATATATATATATATATATGTGTGTGTATATATATATATATATATGTATATATATATGTATATATATATATATATATGTATGTATATATATATATATATATATACATATATATATATATATATATATATATATACATATATATATATATATATATATATATATATATACATATATATTATATATATACATATATATATATTTATATATATATATATATATTATATAATGTATATATATATATATATATATATATATATATATATATATATATATATTTATATATATATATATATATATATATATATATATATATATATATATCCCAGACACTGAATTGTACAAGAAACGAATCTCTGCGGCACATGGAACCAAACCAGAACCCAGGTGATATTTAGGCTGCTGCGCTCACTTTGGGAAGAATGACAAAGCATAAATCTTGAACCATGCGATCAACCAACCGACTCTAAGGCCGACAGCGAAAGCTATTACCCAAAATCATTGCCACTTTTAGTATCTCTCAAATTCCTTTGAATCACGATATTTGAAAACACCATGGGAATATTCGGTGCTGAAAACATATGATAACGTGACGCAAATACGAGATAGCAATCTTCTCAAAGAAAACAAACACGGTCTCTTGAGAGATACATCTGTACCATCAGATCAAACAGAAACGATAATAATTACACACTAGATTTCAAGCAATAAAGACAATTAAAAGTTTAGAGCAATTAACGCTTGATATCCATCAAGCAAACGTGTTTTTGCAGAATTATTCATCTATGAAGAAATAAGTAGCCTACAGTATATATAATGTTGCACGGAGCGAAAAACTCGACAATTATTAATCGAAAATTTCAGATAACAACCAGCTTTCCAAATCAGTACGATGGTAGATTTTTTTTCATTTTGCGTAAAACCCGATAAATAGAAACCTATTATACTCCAAAGCTATAACGTATTCCGTTATCAACAAAGCAATATCCGCAACTATTATTCATTACAGAAATATGATAGCATCTATTTCCTCCCCAAAACACTGTAGCACGAATAATTCACCGTTCCCTAATAATGAATTATTTTCTATTTTTTAAATTTGAAACATAGGCCTATATCCCAATTAAGCATTCGATAGAAATGGTTACGAACTTGTCTTCCATTTCTTAATCCAACTCTCCTAGTGATTTTCATTTCCGTCATTTCAATAAATTAGAAAATTCACGTAATTACAATCTGACAGAACTTCACATTTGGTATGACTCCTCTTGAGGCAGATGGTGTAAGTGAGAAGCGGTATTCAGATATTGATTTTATCTTAGAAGGAATTTCTAGAAGGTGTTTTTTTTTTAATTCCACCCATTACATATGTTTTAGTAATATAGAAACAAATACCAAAGCATAAAGAATGTATAAGTAATTTCAGACAAGGTATTAAAAACAATGGTTTTTATTATAAAAAAAAAATGGGTAGTTCCACTACACTTCTTTCTAATTTCGATAATTTTCTCAATGCAGCCGAGTGAGCACTGTATGACGAGTATGCATTGAAACCATGTAGCTGCGTGACCATGGAAACAAAAACCAGATACAGACACATAGGCTGGCAAGTCTTTCTGGTCTTTGTACGTATGCAGACAAAGGCTTAACATCTTTAGATATACTTGTAAAGGTCATGATGAGAGAGAGAGAGAGAGAGAGAGAGAGAGAGAGAGAGAGAGAGTTAACACATAATGGGTCTGGTGGTCATTAATTTACCTAAGTAGCTGTCAATCATGTCATCATTTGTAAAGACGTGTTCGATTCCAATGTGAGTTAGAAATGGATTTCTATTTGAGCAATATAGTGTTAATTCTTATCATATATATATATATATATATATATATATATATATATATATATATATATATATATATATATATATATATATATATATATATATATATATATATATATATATATATATATATAGTACTGCATTTCTTCTTGAAGTGTCTATAAGGTAGAAAATAGAGAGAGAGAGAGAGAGAGAGAGAGAGAGAGAGAGAGAGAGAGAGAGAGAGAGAGAGAGAGAGAGACTTTGAAAATTGACAAAGTAGGTCTCCGGCTTTCTTTGTGTGATTTGCGGCTGGCTTTTCCCCAAGCACACGTAAACCATCTCCATAAAAAGATTGTTTTTAGTCGTCATTTAAGGGGCATTAGGCAGGTCTTTAATGATAGGTGTGGTATGTCGGGACCCCTTTGAAAAAAAGAAAAATATGAGACATTTCTTTTATAATCCCATTTCCAATATCTGTGATTTTGAAGGGAACAAATATCACATTAAGCACAAACAGAAGTTTGCTTAAATCTCTAAATTGTACACAATTAACAAATAACTTTAGCCGAGAATGAAGGAGAATAGACTTAAAAGGCATATATATTATTATTATTATTATTATTATTATTAGCTAAAGTGAAACCATACAGTAGTAGGAAAACTAGGGTGCAATAAGCCCATGGGCTCCAACAGAGAAAATTAGCCCAGCGAGGAAAGGAAATAAAGATAAAAATAAACTATGAGAAGTAATGAATAATTAATATAAAATGTTTTAAGATCAGTACTAAAGTTAAAATTGACGTCTCATTTATATATATATATATATATATATATATATATATATATATATATATATATATATATATATATATATATCACACACACATTATATATAATATATATATATATATATATATATAGCAAATAAAGAAACATCTATCTTTCGGCATCACACATCTCATTTAGAAACTATTTTCAACTCACCTAGTTAATAATAATAATAATAATAATAATTCCACCACCAGTTGTGCTTTGATATTCTACATCAGTATAATTTAAGAAATTGTTTTTTTCTCCCTATACATAAAGCCATGACCTCATTTACATAATTACCAGAATGATCATTATCCATCATTACTCCAATCATTACGGAGTTCATGCTACCTTGCTATATCGATTGATTCGTCCTCTACATGACAAAGGAAAGGGTCAACAGCCTTATATAAGGTTTTGTTAATGACAACAGTATTGCGATGAGGCTGAATGAGCTTCGATGGGTGGGTGGAAGCGCGAGGTAGGCGAGTGGAAAGGAGGCTTTGGCTCAGAGTTCAGCCAAAGCTTGGTTCCAGCACTGTAGTTGCGAAAACAAAGCAAACTATTTTCTCTTTTTTGTGTTCCTCGCTTCGTATCAGCAATGACGAAAATAAAGACATGCTATAGTACTGGAATTTAAATTACAGTGCAATTCATGTCTGTTTTGGTATATATACATATCAATTTATACTAGAAATTACCACCATATCGACGTTGAAGAGCAAAACCGTTCTCCGTCCAACACAGCTCCCCCAGCCACCACTTTCACCCGAAGGCAGGTCACGCAGGAGGCAACTCAGGCAAGTCAGTCGGAGGTGGCAGGTACTCGCGACCCACTAACTGGCAACACTTCTCCAAATCTTCCTACCCCTCCCTCCCTGCCAACAAAACAGACCCCACACCCCAACGGGCCCAAGAACCCTAAAACACATTTACTTACCCATGGAAGCTACAGGCCCATTACAAGATCATCTGTATCTCATTCATTGCGGAGGTAACATTATTTTCCAACTAATGCCGGCCATTTTCACAATTACTGCTCAAAATGTACGTCTTGGATACCATTTAATGTGAATTTAACTACTTCATAAGATACGAAAGAATGTACGGGGAAAAAAACAAAGACAAAAGACCCCAAAACCGTAATCAAGAATGGACTGTATGAGATTGAAGAGTAAATGACGATGAAGGTCCAAATCTTTATGTGAAAAACGCTCAGGTTCTCATTTTCAGAAAGGTGGTGGTGACACGCTCTGTGGTTTCAAAACTCGTTAAAATACAGATCGGAGCGACAATTATCTTTCCAACTCGCCAGGGAAAGCACTCACAGTACGGCGTTTTCTTAGGGAATGAAGGTGTCTGCCGTACGCTTGATACCAAACTAACAAAAGTATGATGAGGTTTTCGATATTTTTTCTCCAAACAAAGGTATCTCTGATATACCTAATATCAATTGCCTAACCAGCGGGTATTGTAAGTTGAACCAACCAAACTCCTATGTCAATCCAAGGGGTAGAAACTTCTATTATCATCTTGGCTAATTTTCTTTCAAGGAAAAGCAGTTTTCCCCAAGATATAAATGTTGTAGCAGTAGCCTACACTTAACTCACAAATTATAAAATTTCAATGCGTTCAACAACACAAAAACTAAGAATTACTAAATTTAATGAAAAAAGTTATTATAAAATAAAAAATCCACCTTGTAAACATAGTAAAAGCAGAAATATGACCAATTTACGTATCTAAACTAGGAAGAAAATGACTCCCAAAAGGTCCAATGATAGAGCCATTAAAAATAACAAAGTATTTTCCACTGTGGGAAACCCGATGCATATATTCCGGAAATATCATCGACGACACTCATTCTTAACACTAAACAGATAATAAACTCAGCCAACAGATGTTTCCCACTTATCGAATGTTTACAAGTGTCTCGTACCAGAACTGTCCAACTGTGATTCTGACCATAGATAACGTAATCTGATGCCGCCCCTCCAACCCACCACCATCTCTCTCTCTCTCTCTCTCTCTCTCTCTCTCTCTCTCTCTCTCTCTCTCTCTCTCTCTCTCTCTCTCTCTCATTAAAAAGCAACAACCTTTTACAAAACGGTTCTAACATTATTTCCAAAGCCACTTTATCTAAAAATAGAAGGCCTTAAACTTTACCTGTACCTGCCACAGTAAAATTAATCATAAATGAACGAAATAATATACGTGAAAAACTGTCATGAAATCTATGATGATTAGGTTAACCATTCAATGAAATATACGAAAAAAAGGAATAACTAATGACAAGAGTAATCGATTATTGTTTATGATTTTTGTAATTTTCCATTAAATGTTTATACTAATATACACACTTATTTGAAATAAGTCAAAGAAGGCCATTACTTTTTCAAGAACTTTTTTCCATGCAGTAGAACTTTCAGTTATATTGAAAAGCAAAATGATCTTGATATACACAAGGAAGCCAACGTTAAACCCCCAAATAACATAAGTTAAATCAAACAAGGCAAAAATTTTTCGAAAATTACCGATACTGTCACTCAAGAAAAAAGCAACTGAAAAAGCTTAATGCCTGTATCACTTTCAAAATTTAGGAAACGCAGTTGACAGAGACAAGATTTTTCTAGTTGTCAAGCACGATATATACACGCTTTCAGCTTCAGGTTGCTTTTGTTTATGTAAAATTTTCATGTAATAGGATATAAAGTAACGCATTGAGAAATAAGGAAAGGGTTCAGAATTCATTAAGAACATACATGTACTGTGAAACTATTCTAATAGTAATGTACTTTCGTTTGTCTATTACATGTTAAACCATAGAGCCATGGACCGGTGATCAGTTTCAAAACAACATATGACGTTTATGCTACTGATGCAAGATCCCTGTGGTAGACTCGCCATCTTTAGTTTCGCAATGGACGATCTTTTTCTCTCCCCAAAAGGCCTCGATTATATCGCAATCACGTCGACATTTGGCAGATACCACACGAGTAATAAAAGACCAGCAACGATAGGCACCATTATAAGACAGATAACCCAAAATCATCATTATGGTTTTAAAAATCATAACCACAATGGTTGACCATACTAATTAAAATCCACACAAAAAAAGAAAAAAATCAACATTGCATTTGTCAACTTGTTCACCTTAATTAATTAACACAAAACCTGCTTGAAAAACTAACATACTTTTGATTTTTCGATCACAGGCTACATAGAAAACAAAAATTCATACTGTGGCTTTCAGACAATGTTCAAGTAAACTCATTCAATAGCTCTTTTTGTCTTC
The DNA here is from genome assembly GCF_036898095.1 of Palaemon carinicauda. Lineage (NCBI taxonomy): Eukaryota > Metazoa > Arthropoda > Malacostraca > Decapoda > Palaemonidae > Palaemon > Palaemon carinicauda. Next base: position 124,309,001 of record NC_090725.1, on the reverse strand, counting down.
TTACCTGAAAACAGTTATACAGCATACCTTGAAAAATAAGCTAATAATCTTTACAATTTCAAAAGAAAAACACACAGCTAAAATAACCAACTTCCTTTAAGGGCTTGATATGCAAAAGCACGAACGAAAAGCTTTAATTATACAGCAAAATGTTTTCCACCTGTCCATTTAAAAGAAAAAAAATATAAATCCGTATTGGTATTACAAAGACCAAATTTCATTGCGAAAAAATACTGAATAAAATAAAAACGTAGCATGAAAATTTGCTGATTCATTAACAATGCAAATAAAATGGTTAATCTTATGTGAAACTAGATGAATGTATGCATATATTTCACAGTACATGGGAGTACATGACACATAATACTTCAGTAACTGGCGGGAATTGATAGCCTCATCGGAAGTTGAAAATTTCATGAATTAACAAGAATGACATAAAACATTAGGTTATCCCAGATAAACAAAAATCTTTATCTTTCCCTTCGTGGAGTAGGCAAAAAGAAAATAGTATGTTATATAACATGCCAAATACACAACAAGGTTATACAATGGACAATACTAAGCACACAATATATGTCAAGGAGGCATAAGATAGTTATATTAGTTCCTAGCAATATCCACCTCCCTGGGAATTTAAACTTCCGACCAGTGAAACCTCTGGCCAACACTCCACAATTATTCATGCATCCAAAACTTGATGTTGTATAAAAAGAACAAGAAGGTACCTTCAATCACTAAAAAAAAAAAAAAAAAAAAAAAAAAAAAAAAAAAAAAAAAAAAAAAAAAAACAACACTCAAGTTGTGGGTATCTTCTCCCCGTTCCCCTTTCCCTCTATACATTTCCCATCGAAGGGCGTATGCTGCCTAATAGGCTTCACGGGCTATCGCAAATTTTCATGCTTGGGGTCTTGCAGAGACAGCTGTAAACGCCCATACAGCTGGATCGAATCGGCTTTTAACAGCTGATACATCCTCCCAATTAGGTGCCATTGGGTTATCAGAAGTGGGGTTTAAAGGAGAAACGCCTTGAAAGTTAAATACACTACCTGAATTTTGGTGTTGCTTTGTTCAAATTTAGCCTCAATTGACATATAAGATTCTACAGATAATTTTGAATAACAGAAACCAAACTTAGTCAAAGTATTGTTTCGGCATCTATTTTTTCCAGAATCATAATTTTCTGACAAAATATGGAAGAAAAAACTAATGTCGGAGAGATTTCAACAAACTTTCCGAACATGATATGAAAGAAAATTTAAGTTCTCGTTCCTTTGAAACCGCTCAACAAAAGTATCGAAATCATATATACGAGATATGAAATATAACTTTAATATTCATAGGCAACTCATGCAATAATCAATTACATAAGCTTCGGTCCGCGTACCTAATTGCGATGAAGGTAAAAGGTCCAATTATGTTTGGGGCGAGTAACAAAAATAATACATGGTGCCCAAGATTAATGAAGTAGAGATATATAACTTTTGCATAAAATAGGCATATGTTAAGGAAAAAATCAGGTAGAAAATGACGCTCACCTAGCTAAAGAGCTGTCGTTATCTAATAAGAGAGAGAGAGAGAGAGAGAGAGAGAGAGAGAGAGAGAGAGAGAGAGAGAGAGAGAGAGAGAGCCCACTTTCATTAATTGAAGGTGATGTATATCGAACGGTTGCCATGACAACTGCATGGTGTGTGAAGTAACGTTTTTACGCGAACAGCTGCTCACGTGTTATTTTAGTTTTAAAACAGGAACAGATGGACCACAGTATTAGTCTCCCGTTGTGAAAATACCGTTGCAGTTTCAAAATTAATACAATTGTGACATATTCATGAAGGAAATCTAAATTTCAATAATTAATCTATGCAATTAATACAGAATATAAAAGGTGAGGTTAAAATGCAATAAACTTAATTTTAAATATTATAGATATACTAGATAGGCAAAAAAAAAATATATATATATGAAGAAATACTACAGAATAAGGCATATGCCTTATTTATATGCACTATAAAGAATAAGATATTTAGCCCATATGAAAAAAATATGAAGAGATCCGACATTATCATTCTATTCCATTAGTAAAAACAATGCTTTTCATATGACGTATAAATAATAGGAATCAACACAATTATAAGAAATTGAGTTAAATTGCATTTGATATGAATATAGTTATCGAAAGGTGTGACACGATCTATAATTTCCTTCCAAACTATCTCCGTTAAAGTACTTCATCAGTAGAATTTAACACTTTTCGTTTCCATTCAAAAGTCTACATATATGAAACAACCAAATAGAAGTTCAATTAATAATTTTTGCTTTGGAAATGAACATAGGCGTTCAAAGGCCGGTACAGAGACTTTTGTATTAGGCCGTATGGCAACACCCAGCTTGGCCTTACCCCTTTACTTCACGAAAGCAACGGGCCAATTATCCTTAATAAGGCCAATGTTATATTCAAGAGACTAGACCATCTCTCTCTCTCTCTCTCTCTCTCTCTCTCTCTCTCTCTCTCTCTCTCTCTCTCTCTCGGGATTTTTTATCCTTTCATGGACATGCAGACAGCTGTATAATAATATTCTATTGTTTAGAAGTAAAAAATCTTAAAAGCATATATTTCAGGAAGTTGAAGTCTATTGCGATCAAACGCACAAACACACACACACACACACACACACACATATATATATATATATATATATATATATATATATATATATATATATATATATATATATGCGTGTGTGTATGTGTGTGTAACCAGGAATAAAACTTCAAGAGTAAACATACATATAAGATCAAAGTAATAAGAATTCACACTTAAACCACCATTTCTTTTTCTTTAAAGGACACTATACTTTTGAATTAAACGGTTTCCTCAAGATGGGATGTTTCTCTTAGATAAAACCAATAATTTTCAATACCTTGTATCAGTTAATAATATCTCTGAGTTATACAATAATCGTATACCAGTTTTTTGTTAGTGACTTTCCAAGATCATTGTAGTTACATTTTACTTTCTGTCAAATATAATTTTTTCATTGTTTCTTTCTTTACTTACCTTTTAAAACAATTCCAGTAGGCCTACGATCTTTCATTTTTAAGTGAATGCAGAAGGAATAAATAATTCGAGCTACTGTATCCCAGGCCACAAAGTAAAATAACAGAATAAAGGTATCTAACAAACAAAGGATGCCACTCATCGGAACCTACACTGAACTATAAATGTAGAAGATAAGCAAAGCAAAAAACAAACTCAAAGGACGGAGAACTATAGTGTCTAAAATCTTTAGTAGGCCTAAATAAATAACAGCCCACAGGCACTATCCTAAACTAACAAGTAAATAGCCACACCAACACACCGTTTATCTATGCTGATAAACTACAAAGCCACAAACAATATTTCAATCTCCCGACTTCTTTGTTCTCGTACCATTGAGGTTCGAGCAAAGCTTTGTGTATCTGTAAGGTAGGATAAAAGAATTTTCAATTGAGTATTCTCTTTATTTCATTTTAAAATCGAGGACACGTGTATACACAGTTTTACATACTGCAACGACATCATGAGTACTCTTGGATGGAAAATATGAAAAAAAAAACTATATGGAACAGATACCAACGTTAAGGTAAATTACTAATAATTCAGATCCTAACAATATTTTAGGCATTAAAATCGGGACGGGTTGCCCAGCAAGCGTAGGCACATTATGGCCAATGAACGCTGTCAGGAATTGCAGCCATTACATATTCCGCTATCATATTTCATCGAAAATCCTTTGACAGGCCTTCTATATTCGAAACAAAAATTCATCAACCCAAAGAAAATTTCAGGGAACATCACTCTGAAAAAAAATATTTCATCCAAAATAGTTCATTTAAAAAACAACGCATTTACTTTAAAGATATTAATTTATTTTTTGAACCAATCTTTTAAAGGAAATTCAACAATTATAACTAACCCCGCTGTTTTTTATTTTTTTTTTCTTGCCTCCTCTCCGCACATAAACCTTTATCATTCATATAAAACAAAAACCATTCAGAAGCATTTATCCCTACCAGATTTTAATAAAAAAAAAAAAATATGTATATATATTATACCTTATGCTCACACTAAAAATATATCTTGAAAACGAGAGGCATCGTACATTCAGAAGAATTTACTCGTGAACTCATTCGTTAGGCCCAAGAAAATCCCCTCATTTCAGAAAGAAGAATAAAATTCCACAACTTTACCATTCAACACATAATAGCGTTAGAGAGAGAGAGAGAGAGAGAGAGAGAGAGAGAGAGAGAGAGAGAGAGAGAGAGAGACCTGTTCTGTTGTAGGTGTTGAAGCTCGGTACAACTAACAAATTAAAGACGGGAAAATCTAATGGTGATTTGTCTTTACCAGGAGATCACACACTCCCCGAGTCTCCCCAACTAATGCCTGATTATTATTATTATTATTATTATTATTATTATTATAGCTAAACTATAACCCTAGCTGGAAAAGCAGGATGCTAGCAAGTAATAATAATAATAATAATAATAATAATAATAATAATAATAATAATAATATGCTCAAGAGCTCCAACATGGAAAAATAGGCCAGCAAGGAAAGGAAATAAAGAAATAAAGTTTGAACTTCTGAAGTTCCAGCGACTTGACTGCCCGATTAGGAAGACCATTCCACAATCTGGTGACAGCGGGAATAAAACTTCTAGAATATTGTGTAGTATTGAGCCTTATGACGGAGACGGCGTGACTATTAGAAATAACAGCATGCTTTTAGCACTACGTATGAGATGATACAGTCTGGGTAGATCTGAATGCAAAGGATGATCAGAATTATGAAAAGTCTAATGCATAAAAAATTAACCGAATGACGGTGCCAGAGTAAATCAGGAATAAGAAATTTAATAGACCGCAAGTTCTTGTCTAACAAATTAGGACGAGAGTCAGTAGCCGGACTAGACAGGAGAACAATATTAGAAACAGGGTAGAATGAAAGAATTAATACAATTCTTCAGAAAAGACTGATCACGGAAAATATTGAAAGACTTTTTTTCAATAAGCCTATTTTTGTGCAATTGAAGAAACAGACCGAATGTGTTTCTCAAAAGTAAATTTGATATCAAGAATAACACCTAAAATGTTAAAGAGTCGTATAGATTAAAGAAACATTATCAATGTAAACATCTAGATGTTGAAGAGCCATTGTCTTCGACCTACTTACAATCATACTTATGCCCTATAACTTGCCTCATGCACTAATTTTAGCTAGATTTCTATTAAGGGATTTAGCAACCCTAGATCTGTATACATTCAGGGGATGGAATTGAGGCAAAGAGAGTAGCATCATTTGCATATGCAACGAGCTTATTTTCCAGTCCATACCAGAGAAGTAATGGGCCACAAACATTAATCTGAGGAATACCAGATATCACATCCCTATACTCACTATGGTGTCCAACAACAATTCTTTGCCATTTATTACGTAAAAATTCAACAATGATCTTAAAAAAAGACCCACCAACTCCCGACTACTTTAGTTTGAAAACAAGGGTCTCATGATTAACACGGTCAAAGGCAGCAATAAAATTAAAGCCAATCATACCATATTCCTGACCACAATCAAGAGATTTCTGTAAACGTTGGAAATTGTAAGAAGGGCATGGCATGCTCCATTGCTTTTACGAAAGCCAAATTGAAAACTACGGGGCCAGATGATAATCTTCACCCTACAAATTTTAAACGTTTATGCCAATAGACCTTAAAAAAACTTTAAATAATGAGAGACCTTAAATAATATGGCTACCAAAAACACATTTACCTAATAGAGTAACATCACCAATTCTCCAACAAGTCCTAAAGGAACCTCACATATCTAGCTAACTTTCGAAAAATAAAAGACACCTTAGGAGCTAAGAAATCTGCAGTATTATATAAAAAAACACCATCTGGGTCTTCACCTCCATAAGCATTAAAGTCTGTCAAGAGTTTTAATTTCTCGGGGCCGAAAAGCTAAGCCAGTTAGTTTAGCCCCAAGAAAACTGAAATAAGGAAGATCGTGTTTCTCAATATTATGCTATACAGGGTTGCCTTTTCTTTTGAACAATGAGTGTCAGAGCCCTCTGGTTTAAGTAAAGGAGGAACTGTTAAGTCTACATCACAGAGTGCAGATTCAAGGGTAGCCCACCAGCTATGTTTTCGAGTTGTATCAGAAAGGATTTCTTTTAGGGTTAAATTGTATTCATATTTTGTTGAAACAAACTCCTAGATACAGCTCTTAGATGAGTATAGTTATCCCAAGTCAATTCTGATCTGTTACCCTTCCAAACATCATAGTTCTCTTCGTCTCCAGATAAGCAGGTCTACAATCATCATTGAACCAGGGTTTGTCTTTCACTCGGCATTTTAGCCCACGAGAAGGGAAGGGATACGCCTATTAATAATGTTGACTAGACTGTCATACTAGAAAACAACAGGCTCAACCCTCTCATACAACTGTGACCAATTAAAATTCAAAACAACTTACAATGCTATTCCACTCTGCTTGAGATTTTATATATATCTTATGAGAGAGAGAGAGAGAGAGAGAGAGAGAGAGAGAGAGAGAGAGAGAGAGAGAGAGAGAGAGAGAGAGAGAGAGAGAGAGAGAGATTTAGGTAATTCTTTATGTTGAAGCCGATTAGATTTCCCAGTGTCTTACAAAATTGCAGTAACCTTGTGCGCACAACACCCGCTCACCTCTGGAGGAAGGCAGCCATGCGAACCATTCAATAAGGGAAGTGAACAGAAAAAAAATTCAAAACTCGACTTGAGAAATGAAGTTGAACTCTAAACACAGGTGAATGGTAGGTAATCAATCAATCTATAATAATATGCACTAAGTACAACACGTTTACTTAACGGTAACAGAAGTTTTCAGTTCTGGTGAATTTTGGACGTGACAACGCAAAAAGCCACATAAATATATACCACAAAATCATTGAAAAATACCAACGGGAGATGCAGTTGTACATTTGTTATGGGGTTATACACATGGGGCTATTTTTTATTTAATGCTATTTTTTTTATTTAGTACAATGGCCTAGCTGTAAAGTCTGAATTTAAAAATAGTTACTGAAAGAAATAATTCCCCGTTGGAAAATGGTCTAGTAAGGTAGTATCTCGTTTTCTGCACCATCTCAAAACCACGAAGTGTCACGTTCAACGGTACATAAACATGGTCTGTCGCACAAGGAGCAGCAGAACACCACAGTAGCTAGTTTTTCTTTATTCATCGAAGAGATGTCACGTCCTCCCGACAACGCTACCGACAGAAGATTTGCAATAACAAAATACAAATAAAAGGGCGTGAAACTGCCTAAACATATCACGGAAGTGCGAATGGTGTCTTTTGAGTGAGGCGCAAAAAAAAAAAAAAAAAAAAAAAATCTTGAAATTTGAATTTTTTACACAATGATTGGGAAGTAGTAACACGAAGTCGAAAACAAACGTTGCAATACTCTCAATGGGAATGAGAGAGAAAAAAAGAGAAATTCACAAAAGGAAAGAAAAAAACAAGAAATTCATAAAAAGCGGAGACAAAATCGAGAGAAATTAGAGCAAATACGTGTTGCCAAACCGTGCAAATTAGAGAAAATATCTAATGCTTTCAAATATGAAAAGAATAACTTTTCATATTTACAACATGAGTCAAAAGTAAAAATGAGAAAAATTGAATGCTGAATGTAAATCTATTTCCCAATTGCATACGTGAAAATTAAAAGCGAATTTTTATTTTAGAAAATGTATCAAACATGCTTGAATATTCAGGAAATGTTTACCCACGATGCGCTCCTTCGAATAACCTGCCATATTGTTCTTCTGAAGAGAGAGAGAGAGAGAGAGAGAGAGAGAGAGAGAGAGAGAGAGAGAGAGAGAGAGAGAGAGAGAGAGAGAGAGAGATTAATAACCACAAACCACCCGTTAAGAAATCCTTATACGAAGTATCAACTCATCACTGATCAACACAGGGCAGTTGCATGACATTAAGTGCTCGATCGCAAAAATTGCATTTCGACAAGCAATCTTCATTACCACCAATGAAACACCATTTTTTTTTTTTGCACAAATTTCGCAGGTGCGTGAACGTGATTGCCAACCCGCCGGAATGTCATCATATCCTGTATGTCGTGAATAGATTGTCATTATCATCAGTTAAATACACTTTCACCTCAAATTTGAAAAGGAAACCAGTAAACGTGATCAGAAATTGATCCTGAACAATAGCCATTAAACATATACCTTAAAAAAATAATTTTGTGCAAAAACCATGATTACATAACAAACAAACCATTCTAACTGCAAGAAACGTAAATGATAATAAAAATAACTAATATTATTATGCGTAGTCAGAATAGAAAATCACATTCACTACCCTTCACCGAATTCAAGTGTTTGTAACGTAACCTCACATGACCTCTAAAACAAATTACACAGTCACAGCTAATGCTTTCAGTTGGAGGTCCACCTTTGTTTTGCTCGCAATCAGCTCTATCAAAGCTAATATAATTACCAGGCTGAAAGACAAACAATATTAAAATAAGAAAATTTAATAAGTTATAAAATGGCAATCTCTAAAAGAAACTTGAATTACAAGATATTTTAGACGGCAACAGTATGTTTTTACATGACGTAGAATGAAAGAAACCAGAACTAAATATAGAAAAATAACAACCACAATATTCTTTAGACACTAGTGCTGACAAATACATAAACTTTCACAAGAACATTCGCGTTAATTGCATCTCCTTGAAACACTACGACAGGCATGAATGTGATCCCATGGAGGGAGATGAATTGGGCCCGTTTCGTGGAAAAGTGGAAAAAAAAAATTATTATGCACTTGATTATGTACCTTCATCCATCGTTTTGGCCATTATAGTGAATTTCAACAAGCAACTTGCAAACTGCAACTAATGGGCATAGGGGTGCCAAATGCCTTTCAATAACATATAAAGAGCCAATACGTCAATACCTTAAGGAACACTGCCTCTTAACACACACACAAATATATATATATATATATATATATACATATATATATATATATATATACATATATATATATATATATATATGTGCGTGATGACATCATCATCTTATAAAAGCTCAAACAATATTTCCTGTTCTTTTCTACTTTTATCTTTTCATCAAGGGACACTCAAGAACAGTTACTTCAAGGACACCATTCGTGTAAATTACTGATTTATTCCAGAAGTACAGAAAATTGTAAACAATGAGGAACGCTAAACGCAATAAAAAAAATCAAGATAATTATGTCTCGAATTGTGCTCTGATAAAACTTATCTATATGCATACACGCATATTTTATATATATATATATGTATATATGTATATATATATATATATACACATATATATATATATATATATATAGGCTATATATATATATATATATGCATAAAGTTTTAATATTCCCCTAAATAAAACACAAAAGAAAATATCTCACAATACAAAAATGGAAAAAACATGAATCATTCAAATGAAAAACACGAAGGAAATGACATGGTAATTTTTCAGGACCTTCCTGCATGACGGTTACATAGTCTTTTTTCCGCTGACACATTAAATGAAAAACAGCAGGAATAATAAGACATCACAAGGACGTTCGGAGGAAGGGTACAAGACTGGATCTCTCTCCGGACCGGATTACTTTTAAAAGTTTCGACAGTAAATAACGTTCTGCAGCTTGGTCAGCTTAATTTTATTACTTTTATTACCTGTGGCATTGGAACAATACGAAATAAAAGTGGTTCCGCATATATATACAGTATATATATATATATATATATATATATATATATATATATATATATATATATATATATATATATATATATATATATATATATAGAGAGAGAGAGAGAGAGAGAGAGAGAGAGAGAGAGGGTATTTTGTGTACGCGTTTACAATATCTGTAAATAAGAGCACCAAACACAAAATGCTGGCGCAAATGAATTATTGTAAAATACAAACCTACCTGTACCATTCATAACTGAAACTAGGAAGGATTAACGGTAACTGATGACAGCAAATCCACCGACAATGGCCAGCAAGACAGATGCTGGAGGCAAGATAATGGAAATTTGTGTCAAACCAGCGGGTTCCGGAGAAAGCATTGAGCAACAGAGGCAGTCACTAAAAACTTTCCCTGTGAGGGAAGAAGGGAAGAAGAGGCCGGAGGTCTATTTCCGTATTTTATGCTCTACTAAATCTGCATTGATCACGCGCAACTTTACAGCAATGCGCAGAAACATTAAACGGCTAAAATGCCAAGTGTGTCAAACAGCATCGATTCAGTAACTTTCAGGATGAGGAAACTACAGGAACAGACACCGTGTGCGTGTGTGTTGTATCCCAGTCATGATGGATATATGCATGGGGTAACACCCAAATCCTGCATAAATTGACAGTAACTGGAAGACAGTATCCTTTTGGAGCCATCCTATCCAAAGGGGTAAAACCAGTATATATATATATATATATATATATATATGTGTGTGTGTGTGTGTGTGTGTGTGTGTGTGTGTGTAGGCTGTGACTGTGGTAGTACATTTTCAGGAATTTTTTCAAGATATGGTTGTTTGCAACATTTGTTTATTTACCATGACTGAGACACACCATAGCCGAATGGCCTAACTGACTTCCAGCTTCTTCGCTGAAATGAAACCCCACCATCAGTCGGTTAAAACAAATATCATCGCTACAACAATATGTAGTGTATATATATATATATATATATATATATATATATATATATATATATATATATATATATATATATATATATATATATGTGTGTGTGTGTGTGTGTTACTTCTAACACAGATATATGAATTTAAAGCTAGAACAACTAAATGGAATTAAATCACATAAACTTGATACTAACATGATACTCTGTTTGCCACCGATTGCCAATAAAATCTCCTAAGTATTCATCAACAATAAAAGCTCGCTCAATGATTGTGGGTGTACTCAAGTGAAGAATCGGTGTGGCAACTTGAAATGTGGGTCAACATCCAACCACCTCAACTACCTTGCTCAACGCATGCGCAGATGATCATGATATGTGACAGTGAGAGGAGAGAGACAGATAAGGGGGGAGAGGAGGTTGTGTTCAATAATACCGTGCCTTCGCGGTTCTCTGCTTTACCCCAGACAAGCAACTATATCATTAAACCCACGCACAGAAATATACAAAAATACGGCTACGAGAGATGCATTTGGTAACGAAATTTCGCAACAGACAAATGAAGTGCCGACGAAGTCACGAACTCAAGCTATGGTTTTATTCCCATCTTTTCACCTGGTGAACACGCCCATTCACCTCATATGAGGAAAACCAGAGTTGCCATTTTATGATAACTTCAACCGTATAATAAAAAAAAGAATGAAATCTCTTGAAAAACTTAAAAATATGTCCTAACAACAAATGCGAGAGCCTGTCACTTTAAGTACTAATTGTCTATGTCTAACACTAAAAACATTCGCATATCTTCATCTTTCATGATTACAATCACGTGTAATGACGATATTCAAGAATTTTCACGTGAGCAAACCTTGTTACATCTTCTAATCAGCAAATTTCCTTTCCAACCTTCCATAAATAAGCGTTGTCCTTCAATAAACCTCTTCTATCTGACGTAATTTATGCACCAAATTACTGTCGATTTGGAACAGTCACCCAAAGAAAATCTGTTTTACCTTCCAAACCCCATCTGAGTCTCGAATGATGTCGCTCAACAACGCACACTTTGTTCTTGGTTTTTCTGTTTCCCAGCATATAATATAACGGGTGCAGGCAGCCATGAAGGCCACCCAACACCCCCCTCACCCACTACACTCCGACAGATCGGTCTACCTCCATTGAGACCGACCTCTCGAAAGACTTCAGTTCGGTCTCTTGTGACCCTTAAAATGAACCATTGTGAGATTAGAATATATAAAAGATAACAAGAACTATAGTCTAACAATGAATAAAAAAACGAAAATAATATTCAACCATGAATAGAAATATTGTTCCACAATTATTCAATAATATTTATCTGAAAACAGAGAAGTAGTAAACGCTCACACTCTCATATATATATATATATATATATATATATATATATATATATATATATATTATATATATACATACATATAAATTATATATATATATATATATATATATATATATATATATATATACATATATAATTATATATATGTCATTTGAAATACCACAATATGTCGTATTATAGCCAAAACCGTTTCATGAAAAAAAAAAAACGCTATCAACACCGTGGTAAGAAAAACAAACTTCCAAGAACTCGAGTTCTCGAAAAACACGGACGATTTACCAAAGGAAAAGTTCGGAACAGAACAGGATTGAAAGTAACATTTTCCACTGACTCTGATACAATGAGACAACTAAAACAGATACGATCAAGTCACTGATGTACCGCTTTGTTCTCTCTCTCTCTCTCTCTCTCTCTCTCTCTCTCTCTCTCAAACCGATAAGAGAGAAGAGTAACGGACAAATATACTAGAAATGAAATAGGCATACCAATATTTACACACATATTATAAAGCCAGTAGCAAATAATTAAAATATATGACAAAAAAAAAAAAATATGCGCAAACAAAAATCAGCAGACTGCGTCTGAATTACGATACGAAAGGCAAAACAACATGAAATTTAATTCACCCTCCCTTACCTCAAAAGCGTATCCCTGCTACACGGGTTCACCGAAGTCCATTACAGTATAATTATCTGCTCTATCCCGTGGGTTGACAGACTAATAAATGGTATTGCGTATTCATATGACTTCCGTACAACTTCGTTGACGGAGGTTTTGAACATATACACGAAACCCACAAATAAAATATACTACATAACATACGGGACTAAAATAAATTAAAGCCAATTGCTGAATCAAAAAGGAAAAGATAAAAGCCTTCTACAATCTGCGCACTGTCAAGGAAATGATAAATAAACGAGTGTTTAGGTTGTAGGCTATAGTGGCAATACAACCATCAATATAACAAAATATTTAACTTGTACACACACAAAATTGTCCATTACCCGTAAAGCGCTGCACATAGATCTTATTCTGTACTAAGGAGTTTTAAAATCCCTGCTGATGCAATCCTTTCCCAATCTTCAGGCCACACTGGTGAGGGAACTTTTAAGGTTAATTTCCCTCTTTGTGTACTTTTCGTAAATTCAATGCCTTCTTTTTATTATCTTGCGGAGGGGGTGGGAATAAAAAGACATTCCAAAATTAATTCGATTGCAACGTCGCTGATCTAAAACACTGATCATTAGTGGGGTTAAAACAAATAACCACTTCTCTTACAGCGTGTCACAGGAAGAATTATGCATTGACTCTAACATCAGCTACTGAATATCCGTATTATCACTTTTTAACTGAGACAGCCTATACACTTTTCGATAATTACTTTACGTTTTTCTTCTGTGACTCATCGCACAAATATAAGCTTTCATTACATATATGATGTATATCTCTACGATCGAACATTTCCTATCTTTTCTATATTTTCATAAAAAAAGAGGTCAAACGATTACGATGAGTTGAAATATTCAATGTATACAAGCGACAATCAATTTTGATATAGAGAGTAATGAGGAAAGCCCACCTAACATTTTTATATGCACATGTTGGTTACTACTGTCAGATATGCATGTGAATCTACTTCATGGATATGAGATGAATGGATACGCCCATTATACCATATACTGTTTTGCATAAAAAAGTACGAAACTTTCATTTTTTTTCTTTCTGCTAGAGAGTTCATTATCGTGTCTAATGCTCGGCATTCTCTCCATACACATAAACGTACATTTCTTTTCTCCGTACGTATTTTACCACTTTGTTGCACAGCAGACACAGGTACCAATTTAATGCTGGGTTGAATGGCAGGCGGCAGACACCGAACGATCCACTTGTATAGCAATCGCATAACACACCTGGCTGACTGCAAACTCCAAAAATGAGTTCGCCCTATACATATGCCCCCTCCTCACACACACATTATATATAATCAATCTGCGTATAAACAAACACACACAAACGTATATACAAACATATATTCGTGTATTATTTCTAGAACGTCAGTATACACACAAACTACTTTTGTTAGCTGTAACATGAGAATCAACATCATGAAAAGATCGTTTTTGAAAATTAATACATTACAAGTGTTTTTTCTATATACATTTCTTATCTGAAAGTAAATTATAAAGAAATTAAACCACAATCTTAAAGTCATTCAAAATGGGTATCTTTTCCTATTTACCTGCTTTTCCCGCTTACAATAAACAATAGAAAATACCGACTATCAATTACGATACGGTTTCCAACACAGCGGTGGATGTGGTAGTAAAGTAAAATGAGTTTTTTTTATAGCTTATCATTACTGGTGGCAACATAGAGTTAATGCAATTACCATTGAAAGAAAAAATGCTTTGCAGAATTCTAATTTACATAATACATAGAATGTGACAATACGCTTTACTGTCAAAAGTCAACAAGGTTTCAAAGCAAACAAAGGACTTCCAATTAATACAAAACGTTTCAGAGGAAATTATTTCACAACAAGGAACCTCAAAGGCACAAAACTTTGCGTGTGCACATGATACAAAGAGACCCATTGTGTTGGAACAATACAAGACAAAAAATTAATGCACCTGAAACATTATCAAAGTCAAACTTGCGGTTAAATAAAAAAATATACAAAAGCTGGAATAAGCAAATTTCTTAAAAATAGATTGAATGTATGTGAATTACCTGATATGCCTTTTAAATTAATGTTAAAATAATGAATAATTCATTAATAAAAAATGAAAATTAAGGGGAAAGAAAATAATTAATAAAAACTTATAGCAAGGAACACGCTTATACAAATAATCAAAAAACTAAAAACTAAAAATTTCAGAAAGATCGATTGTTAGTATTACAGAACGAAGGCAACATTCTCTTTATCTCTCTACAAATAATCAATCAATTCACGCATATTCGACAAAAGGGACCAACGTTAAGAGGAGGCTACGGCAAGATTAAATTTTTGATGTCCAATGGAAATGAGATGGAATTAAGAAGCGTGAAAATGCCACTTCTCGCTCTCTGACTTATTCTTTACCCCTTAACCCAATCCTACATCACAGAGCCCCTAGATTCGTTACCAGGCCCTCAAATACCCTACCCCATATACCACAGTTCTATTACTTTTACATTTACCTATTGACCATGCCTGATTTCCAAATGCCGAAAGTATGCCCACTTGTACTTGCAAAACAAAATCTAGAAGCATTAAGGTCACGCTATGACATAACAGGTAAACGAATGAGAGAGAGAGAGAGAGAGAGAGAGAGAGAGAGAGAGAGAGAGAGAGAGAGAGAGAGAGAGAGAGAATACGAGCTATGGCGATAGCTTGTATCAACAACACATGATTGTAGCACCGCCTTAGCATCCAACACACAATTACTAATAAAAGAGAGAGAGAGAGAGAGAGAGAACATTTTCAAGATACAAGAGAGAGAGAGAGAGAGAGAGAGAGAGAGAGAGAGAGCTGGCATACTTGCGGATATAAAAGAAAGTTCTCAGTCTTCAAATTCATCTGCAGAATTAGGAAAAATCTGCCGTAGGAACGTAAGTCTTGAAAACAATAAATGATAGTGATAGACAATGTTAAATATATGAAAAAGGGTAATTCCATGTAAAAATGCAGCTTTTATTGCAATTGTTAGAATTTTCTCAATAAAAAAATAAGGTGTTTAAAACATGAATTAATCAGGCCAATTGAATAGCACAGACAGTAATAATGTGTTAAACGAAGAGAAAGTCTAAAAGCGAGAGTAAACAGATTGAAGAAACAAAGGAAACCCAGCAAAGGTGTGGGAGTGGGGGAGAAAGAGAGAGAGAGACCAGGCAGGTATTGTGAAGGGTCCAGCAGGGAGGGTGACTTCGGGAGAAGGTGGAGGGGGGAGGAGGGGAATCAAGAATGAAAGAGGGAAAAAAACATGTTCCCAGGGAGAACCAGGTCACAACAACCACTGAAGACGCAAGGTCGTACATGATGTTCTCCACAAAATAAAGTTATATACAATTAATATTCCAGTGGATAAACATATTAGCATACGAAAATAATCATAAAATTATTTCTGTGGAAAATAAATAAATAAGCTATTAATCTTTCACACATTTAATGAAATTAATGACAAATGATTCACCATAGAATGGAAAAAAGAAGAATTTTATAAGCAAACTAATAAAGAACACAAAAGCTCACAACAGCATACCTGTACCGTTAGAAATCTCGTGCTTGCGAGCACGGGGGTAGAAAATACCATCCCCCAAAAAAGACACTCAAACCATCAGATACGTCTCATAATTAGATTCCCACTCGCTCAAGTTAACTGAATAAATTAAGCAAACTTCCTGCAATTTCCTGCCTGACAATCACCAAGAAAATAACAATAATGCAATTTCGTATGCAACTAGAATTAAAAGATTCTTAGCCTAAAGTTTAAATAAAATAACAATTAACTAAAACCTCTTATCTAATCCAGCAAGTAGTTAAACATACCCTTTGCAAATTTCGGACGGAATTAAATTCAGGTAAATGTGCATATATTGCTAAAATTTACTAAGACAATTCTATTGACCAGAAGGTGAAATGATAACTCATTCCCCAAATTTCCTTGAAAACGTTATAGTTTATTTCATTTATCCGCTGCAACATAAAGACGTAACGGGATTAGGCCTAAATGAAAATTACAGGAATTATCACGAAAACCAAATGGCAGGTAAGTCAAGACAAATGTTATAACAATATCAACAACGATAATAACTATCATTATCAAAACAAGGTATTAAATTCAGAAACGTGTGTAATGAATCTTTGCAACGTGATAAATAAAGAGAGGAATTTTCTAAAAGTATTTTTACAAGCAAGACTCATTGTGGGCACCTTGCTTCATAATATATTTAGCAAAACATTAATTTTTACATGACCTCAAGATGGATCATACAGCTGCAAAAGGCGCTGCTATTACAAGGCTTGTGATACAACAGCAAAATCACAATATTAAGCTTCTTGTTGAATCACAGCCACCAATGTCGAACATCATTTCATAAAGAAAAGACGCACGAGCAATATGTTACATAAAATTATAACAAACAATGAATAAATGCGTAGTGCCTAAGCACTGACACCATATCATATGCATTACAACACGCAAGGAATGTTATGAGGCCGTCGTTTATGACTAAAAAGACTCAATCTCTAATGATTTACCTAAGATGAAAAATTAAGTAGTTTCACAAACACGCTAAGTGTTCGGTCGGACCTTTTGACTTAACTGGATTTAGATCAAGCAAAATATACGAGCATGTAGAGAATATTTTGATAACGACTTACAAACTGAGAATATAACGGAGAACAGAAACTGAATACTGGTACATGTTATTTTCATCTCAATTTATTGTATATTAAATTTCCCGAGATAACACAATTAGAATTACATTCTGTCTGAGGTTGATCTTCAAGTAATGAAAGAATTACTGTAAAAAAAAAAAGAAAAAAAAAACTTGTTTTCCATTTGTGTTATATATTTCAAAATACATCTGTACTTCGAGATGAATTCCACATCCTTTACTCCTCGTATAAAGAACAAGAAAGAACCAAACTGTTTAATATTGAAAAATACAAATAACAGAATAACAATTACGTAACGTAGTAGACACTATCTATAACAACCACAAAGTAAATTGAAACGAATAAAAAACCTCAATTCTCAACCGAGAATAGAAAGAATTCTACAAAGAAACCACCTATATCGGAAGGTTAATTACACGAGGAATAGATCACTGGGGAACAATATGGCGGCAAGAAACCGACTCTCAATGGTACACACATCTTCGAGTCCTGACAACAGATAGAGATAAAGATTTTCTGGTCCTAAATATCATACACCCATGTAGCCTAAAGAACAATTTATCTACTAGTATCATTAAGGTTGATTCTTTAGCATAAAAATGCACATATATGGTGACCAAGCATCAGCTATACGGTACAACACCTTTCACCCCTGGTTATCTTGCAAAGAAAAATGACCCAACTTAAAAGAAGAATTCCGGTCTGCTCACGACATTTCACCTTTCGTTGTGTCCTTTTCTATTATGGTTTCTAATGGCAGTGCCGCCTATTCTCCAAGCACACATTTTGTTTTGTTGGAAATTTTTTAATAAACCTTTCCTTTGTTTGTAAGTTACCATTTTTCCTAATTTTCAGTTTTTTTCCCCTTGTCAGCTTAAATTTAGCTCTGCTATTGTAAGACGCTCACGCATTACGTTGAGTCGTAATAAGAACATGTCAATGTTATACAAAAAAGCATGAACTTTACCAGAGTTAATTTTCAATCGCTACCTCTTTGTCACGTATCATAAAAGCCGTTGGAATAACCTATGAATATATATATATATATATATATATATATATATATATATATGACGAATAACAGATAGATGATTATGATAAAAATTCAATCAGTAATATTGATGAAAAAAGTTTTCAAATACGTCCAGTTGCGTACCATAAACAATAATTTTGAAAGAAACAACCATTTCTCTTATTTGATTGATTTATAGTAAGCTTCAAACTAAACTAATGATCTATGGACAATTAACCAGATCTCTTCCAATGGGGTTAACTTTAACTTAGTGATTCAAAGAATTAGTTTTTTGTTTTAACACAACTCTTACTGAAATAATAACTGCGTTGTGGGTATTCTTTACTTATGAGAGACGAAAGTTTTATGTATTTTACATGTGTTTCCCGAAGCAGGAACTTTCCTGTTGAGATTCAACAAATATTTCAACTGAATAGAATGAGGGCACACGCAGCACTGACAGACTGTCTGACTTACAGGTCACGATCAGAGTGAAATCGCAGACAAAATTGATTGACAAGGAATGAAGAGGATCGTCCAAGATTATCCGAACTCTTTAAAGATATGAATACCAATAAAAACCTGGAAATCCTCAATAAACGACCCTTAAAAAGTTTACTAATTACATGCACGAATCCGAGCAATTCGCCTAAGAAAGGAGAGCAATATAGACTGTCCATCTACACAGACAAATAATACCTCTTGTCGAGTGAGGGAAGAGAGCATCACATTCATGGAGGCTAAAATATTCACTTCACCGATCTTCTCTCTTATTGGGTGAGGACAGGGGGCAGGGTATGTGGGTGAACGAACGACAAAGCATATTGGAAGCCGACGAGAAGTTTTTCAAGTATGTGGCGGAGTGAGAACTGGTCTTGGAATAAGTAATGAATAATACAAGGGCGTGAATATCCTAATATAGGATATGCTAGGAAAGGGATAGTATTCTGGGAGTATTGTTATGGCTTAGGGGTATCAAACATGATGAGCCAATAAATCCCTACATAATGCAGCTAGAGTTTTCCTGTGACATTAATGAGAGAGAGAGAGAGAGAGAGAGAGAGAGAGAGAGAGAGAGAGAGAGAGAGTCGAAAACAATCTTTAGAAACCCAAACCCGGACCAAACTGGACTATCCAGAAATAAATATCAGCGACCCCGTAAAAGAGTAGGCGATGGCGAACAAAATTCTACTGTTCAAAGCACGAATTTCCAACATCCTTTTCAACTGTTAAATTATTTTGGATGCAGAAATGCCACAGTCGACCCCAAGGTGACACCTGACCCAATTCTCCCCACGGGGTTTGGATACATGGCCTCGCCATCAATATGTAAGCTCCACCGGCCCGACTTCAGAAGTCTTGTTCTTCCTACTTTGCAATTGCTTGCTGCATGGGCGAATTCCTTACGACACGGAGCACAAAATGGCACTAATTGACGACGCAACAACCTTTACTATCCTCAGGGTCACGTTTCAAATATGGTCATTTTATAAACAAAATTACGGTGTACAGTTTAGGAACTGCGTGTCTATTGTTCGCCAAAAAGAGTAATGAAATACAAATGATACGCTTCGAACATGTGCGCTTGGGGTTGAACGCCTCGAGTATTACCATCAGCCAGAAAATATAGACAGAGAGAGAGAGAGAGAGAGAGAGAGAGAGAGAGAGAGAGAGAGAGAGAGAGAGAGATAAAACTTACGACAGAAAAAACTAGGTTTATCTAAATAAATCAAGTTAGCATGTTCTCTATAATCGTTGTTTTCCTATTAAGGAGCAGGAGACAGGTCTGGATATATCACGGGCAATGATGTCAGACTGTAACACAAAGCAGCTGAATCATCTTTAGATGTCCATGGGGCTAATAATCTCACTTTAGAATAAATGAAGGTAAGATCTATTAACACTATCTCTAAGAGTGAAACGAATATGAGAGAATATCATTATATTAAGTTCAAACTCTTAAAGAACCTTCTTTATATAAACTACGCTTTCATTTACACATAATCCAAAATATCAAAATATCTTCATAAAACAAATATATGATGATAAAATACATATTCGGAAAAATAAACGACTTTGATAATACTCTGCAGAAAACAATAAATATGCAAACTACATGAAATGTGATTGCATGAGATATCCCACCTAATCCTCATTCACTTGTAAACAATTGAAATTAAACTTTTCCTTGCCGTAACGTAAATAAGATAAATATATGATGAGTAGTATCAATGATGAAAATCTTAATTTCGTTTTTTTTTTTTTACTTAGTGTGTTTATGATCAATCATCCCTAGTACTGCATCTTTAAACCGATGGACGAGGATAAGGGTCCTTGAAGAACAAGAGAGAAATTACTCTTAAGGGACTTTTTTTTTTGCTCTCAATCTAATGGTTTTAATACCTAAAAACTTATTTCTTTCCAGAAAGTGAAATACGGTATGGGGAACTGCATACAGCAGTCAAAAATAACTATCAGTCAAGGGATAGCAAGGTTTCCTGGAAGCTTTCTGAACGTGTGCAACACTGATAAAAACGGGGATGGTAGGACTTAGCAAGTAGTACCCCCGAGGCGTGCAAGCCTCTGCTGCTTCTCACTCTTTCTCAGACGTGGCAAAAAAGACAGGATCAAAACCAGCTCCCTACCTAACAATATCTAGTCGCCAGCTTCACTGACCAATATGCTCTTCCACTTGCACAAGTATAGCTCTTAATCTTACAAAGATTATACACCAATTCAAATTCAGAGAAATTACAGTATATAATTCATTATTAGATCAACTATGATTAATGTTGAATCATATAGTTGAATAAAAACAGATTTAACATGTGACAGGTTATCTTTCCTATTTTATCAGATGTCAATAAGATCCGTTTAAGAGACAATAGATCATTCTTAACGACATAGCTTAAGGCTCTAGCTGTCCGTCATTAGAAGATAAAGGTTTCCTTTTATAGTGAAAACATTGAAAGCCAACCACCATATGAAAACATGAATATCAGAAAATAGATTACCAGAAACTAGCAAATACTAAAAGGACTTTCTCTCATTTATAGGTTATACGGAAACTGTTGAACCAATAGACTATCAAAGAGTCGTTTTTCCTTCACAATCGATGGGTGGGCACATCCAACATCATTTTACAATTCATTAAAGCGTTAATTGTCATGATACTTGGAATAAAGAGACTGCACATTCACAACTTTTCGCTGTTCGAAAAAAAAAAAAAAATACCCGGTGCAAAACGTGTAGGTATAAAACCATAACAATCTTTCAAGATTTGTTTAACGAGTGTCTCACAATAATCATCCAGACTCTGTACCATTAGTTAAAGAAATACTAGACTTTACTACAGTTATACTTAAGAAAAATGAAAGTTTCTTAACTAATTACATATAAATTTATTTTCATGTAAAAATCATACAGAATTTTATAACAGTAAAATTATCACGAAAATTTAATCTAAGCATAATGTTATTGAACCACTACAGTAAATACATAATATATATATATAAATATATATATATATATATATATATATATATATACATACATATATGTATATATATATATACATACATATATGTATATATATACATACATATATGTATATATATATATATATATATATATATATATATATATATATATATATATATGAGTGTGTGTGTGTATTTGTTTAAAAATTTGATCATTGATTTATATTTTCATTATTAATCACGCATATTTGTCAAAAATGAGCCCATTCACATCAATTTTAAAATATTTGTATTTATCAACACATACGATTGTTCTGTATACGGTCACTTTTAATACGACATTGCTCTAAAACCAAACCTGAACAAATATAATATATAAATAAATTTTTTAATGATTTGTTGCATATCAAACTTACCTTCTAGATCCAAAAGGCCAAGGGCTGTCAGGTGGAGGTCTCAAGGGTGACCCTGGTACAGCAGCTGGAGCTGGAAAGTGCCCAGGTGCCAAATGGGGTCCAGGGGGAGGCGGTGGAGGAACGTGAAGAGGCATAGGGGGTGGTGGAGGTGGCGGTCCAGCGGGCCCAGGGGGCGGAGGTCCCAAGATGCCTCCTAAAGGTCGTACTGCCGATGGCAGCGTTGAATAAGGAGGGGGAACATGGGAGTGCAACAGGTCGGGCAACTGGGCATCATGGGCAACGGCAGGCAAGGCCACAGACACATCTCCTACTTCAGTCTGATTCCCTTGGGCAGGAGCAGCCCCTGATCGATGAGCACGTCGCTCCCTTCGTTCACGCCGCCGTTCACGACGGCGTTCTCTTTCCTCTCGCCTTGCCTCCTGCAGGAGTTGTTGTTGCTGCAGCTGTTGCTGATCTTGCTGTTGGCTTTCAGGTTGCCCCTGATGCTGGTGGCGCTGCCCCTGAATATATTGCTGCTGCGCCGTTTGCTGAAGCCCCTGCAAACTTAACGGTTGTTGTTGCAGATGTTGAGAGACATTTTGAGGGGCAGTGCTCCCTACATTATTATGACCGTGATGGTGATGTTGGTGCGTTGGAGCTGGAATTTGTTGTTGGTGGTGTTGATGATGGTGTAGGGGCGGT
Organism: Palaemon carinicauda; assembly: GCF_036898095.1. NCBI lineage: Eukaryota > Metazoa > Arthropoda > Malacostraca > Decapoda > Palaemonidae > Palaemon > Palaemon carinicauda. The sequence continues at coordinate 124,285,920 of NC_090725.1, read as the reverse complement.
GACAGATGCTGCTGATGTTGGGGCTGATGGTGGTGAGACCGTGATGGAGGCAGCGGTGGTGGGGCTTGTTGCTGCTGCTGTTGTGGTTCCTCTATCACCACCTGCGGCAGCTGATGTGCTGATTCGCACCTACTGCCGCTGTTGGGTCTGACGGAGTTCGGTTTAGGTGGTCTGGGCGAAGGCCTGACAGCCGTTGATGAGGTTGGGTTAATTGGTTTGACCTGTTGCTGTTGTTGAAGGTTCGAGGTTGTATCATAACCACTGATACTGGGCGTGGGCGTTGTTGTAGGCGTAGGTACAATCCTAACACTGGACACTTTGGTTAGTGCACTCACAGTGGGAGCCGCTGAAACAGTGGACGTCCCACATAATACGACACTCGAGACACTGCTGGTGACAGAGACGCCACTCAGCAAGGGCACTCTAGACACTCTGGCACTGGATGGCATCCTTGAATGTGCCGCGACAGATACACTATTGGCAGCAGAGGGCCGCGCGGCTCCTCCGGCCTCCACCATGGTTTCTCGCAAACTGGCGTCCGTATCGGTGACCGCAGGCGCGCATACCTGCCACCCAGACACCGTTTTCTGTGGTGACCGCGTTTTCTGTGAGGTGCCGTAGGGCGAGGCACCATCACCCACTGTCATACCGTCCGATTCGGTATTACAACCTTCTTGATCTTCGCCATAGCGACCGATTTCGGCAGTTTCACTCAAAATGACCGAATCACCATTTTCTCTTTCCCTATCAACACTATCATTTTTATTATCATAATCATCTTCCGGTACTCTCTCATGGGCCGTTTCGTTCAATTCGATTCCATTTGCAGTTTCAGGTGTCACCGCCCTTCTTTCTTCATCACCACTACTGGATGGATCGGATAAAGCAGCCTCATTTTTACTCTCATCATAAGTATCATCGTGAACCCTGATTACTCTGACACTTCCGATATGGTGCCTCCAAGGCGATACCCCTAATTTCTCGTCCAGCAAAGGGTAACTAGTTCGACGAGAGTGGGCGGTGAGGATGGGCGTGGGTGGCAGAGATTTAGGCTGTCGACTGAGGGAGGAAAGAACGTGCTCTTCCGGAGGAAGAGTCCTGACATGAACGCTTACCAGAGGCCTTCGACTGCCCGGACCAGCTTCCCCTAATGATTCAAGATCGAATCCTACGTTGTCAAATCCTCCAGAATTTCTCTTGGGCACTGGTTCTGGAGGATAGTGACGGAGGAGAAGAGAAGCATCCAAAGAGTGGGGCCCGCTGTTCGGAGGATTCAGGAGGCCCACTCTGGATATCCGTCGAGGGTCCTCCATAGTGATCACGTCCTCATACCCAACCCCATGGACTCTTCAAATTATTTTTCATAGAGGATTCCTCATGGTGATGCCCTGAAAAAGAAAACAAACAAACATTAAAATCATGCTTCACTACATAACAAAATTTAGGCTATGTAATGCCTTGAGAAGTATTGTAAAGGTAAAAAGTGTGTGTTGAGAGAGAGAGAGAGAGAGAGAGAGAGAGAGAGAGAGAGAGAGAGAGAGAGAGAAAGTCGTCTTTTTTGTCATCTGCTTTTACCACTTTCTGTATGGGGTAATTTTTTTTCTTCTCGGCCTTTTTAAACAACGGTTTTCTGAACTGAAAACAACCATTTAATAAGGGTTCGTTGATACATCCCAATAAAATATGTTGAAATAAAAAACATCCCTTGAAAAGAGGAAAGGTTGATACCTTTGGAGGAAATAGGCAGCACTATAAAAGTTATTTAAGGAAAGCAGTAAGCCAAGATTCCAAAGTGATATTCTAATCAAAATCTGAAAATACCTTACAAGATAAGACTTAAAATTTTCTAAATGATGTGCGAAAAGGATTTTTTACCACATGATAAACACAAACGCGTACTCAAACACATTGATACACACACAATGAATAAAAGGAAATCAGAAAAAATTGTTTGGAGTTAGTACTCTTCTCTATTAAAGTTATTGAGAGACTCCTAATAAGACGCAAGCAGCAACAATAAAACAGTTTTTTTAATTTATCCTTCCGTGCATTGATAAATATCTTTTGCTCATTAGAAGTTAACTCTCTCTCTCTCTCTCTCTCATATATATATATATATATATATATATATATATATATATATATATATATACACACACACACATATATATATATATATATATATATATATATATACATATATGTATGAGTGTGTATGTGTATATATACACATATACATATATATGTATATGTATATATATGTATATGTGTATATGTGTATATGTATATACTTATATGTATATATACATATATTCATGCATATATATATATATATATATATATATATATATATATATATATATATATGTATGTATAAATTATATATGCACATATTCATATATATATATATATATATATATATATATATATATAGATATATATATATATATATGTATGTATAAATTATATAGGCTATGCACATATTCATATATATATATATATATATATATATATGTGTGTGTGTGTGTATATTCATACAAATACAGTATAAATATATACATACATACATACAAACATATATATATATATATATATATATATATATATATATATATATATATATATGTATATATATACACACACATATATATCCATATACATATATATATATATATATATATATATATATATATATATATATATATATATATACATACATATATATATATATACATACATACATACATACATACATATATATATATATATATATATATATATATACATATATATATATATACTTAACTCATGAAATAAATTTGCAATGCATACATAAATTATATGTACAATATGTACACTATTGACAAGAAAATAGTGTCAACGTTCTATTGTTCTAAATTTATAAAACAGTTTAATTTCCATAAACGTTAACATATGATTATAAACAAATGGAAATTGCCCTTTCACACCAAAACCTCAAACTTTCATTAATTCTTTCCATGAATTTACTACTGAAACGCAGTTATTATTATTATTATTATTATTATTATTATTATTATTATTATTATTATTATTATTATTATCAACTAACTTAGATTCCCAGTGATGAAACAAAATAAACTGTATGAAGAGTAATGTATAAAGAACATGAAATATCTTAAGAACAGCAACATTGTTAAAATAGATCTGTCAAACATAAACTATCAAAGTGATATTAATGTCAGCCGGTTCATAGTAAAAAAAAACATTCGCTGCAAGTTTGAACTTATGAAATTCCACCAATTCAACCACCCAATTAGGAATATTATTCCCAAATCTGTTCACAGCTGGGATAAAACTTATGGAATACTGAGTAGTGTTGATCCTTATGATGGAGAATGAAATCCTGTTAAAATTATCTCCATACGTAGTACTTCGTACATGATGGTACAGTCTAGGGAGATATAAAAGCAAAGGATGGTCAAAATTATGAAAACATCCATGCAACATGCATGGAGAACTAACTGAACGACAGTGCCAGAGATTAATGTCCAAATTTGGGAATAAGAAATTTAATAGACGGAAAGTTTTGTCCAACAAATTAAGATGAGAGCAGACCAGAGAAGAGAACAATATTCAAAACGAGGAATACTAAAAGAATTAAAACATTTTCAGAATACAGTGATTACCCAAATTGAATCTGCTATTAAAATTCACACCTAAATTTATAAGAGTTAAAGAAACATTATCAAGGCTGATATCCGAATGCTGAGGAGCCACTGTCCTCGACCTACTTACAATCATACTTTGAGTTTTGTTAGGGTTCAATTTCATGGAATATATTTGTATCATGAGCTAATTTTATATGCAACCCCAGATCTACATTCAGGAAATGGAATTGATACAAAGAGAGTAGCATCATCTGTATAAGCAACGTGTTTGTTTTCTAGGTCAAACCACATCTCGTGTATATAGCATAAAAATTCATTGGCTAAGAACACTACTCCGAAGAACACCAAATATCACTTTCCTATACTCAATATTGTGCCCATCAACAACACTTTGAAATCTATTACTTAATTCAATTATGGCGCTAAAAACAACCCATCTATTCCCAACTGTTAAGAGTTTGAAAACATGGGCCTCATAATTAACACGGTCAAAAGCAGCATTAAAAATAAGGACAATCATAAGAACCTCCTGACCACATTCAAGGGATTTTTGTACTGCATCGTAAGAGGTGGATCACACGCTCCAAGGCCTTTGTGAAAGCCAAATTGCAAACTAGGGAACAGATTATTATCTTCATCATACCTATCTAGACGTTTTACCAAAATACATTAAAAAAGATAAAACTTAGACACTATGAGTTATGGAAATTGGCCAGTAATTAACAAGAATAGATCTACCACAAACACACTTACCTGATGGAATAACATTACCAATTCTCCAACAAGTGCTAAAAGAATCTATTTTAGCTAACTTGCAAAAAGTAATAGACGACTTGAGAGCTAAAAAAATCAGCAGTCTTTATAAAAAAGGAAAAATAAATATAAGCACGAGGGTCCATCAAGAGTGTTTTAATTTCATGTGATCGAATAGCTAAACTAGTTAGTTTAGCCTTAAGAAAATAAGGAATGAGGTTAAACGAGATTCTCATTACTATGCTTAGGCTACTGTCAAAAACCTCAGCCAAATGGGATGCCCTTTCCTTTTGACAGTGAATGACAGAGTAATCTGGTTTAAGGAACAAAAGAGTGCAAATTTAAGGGTAGCCCACCACTTATATTCTCGGGTTGTATCAGAAAGTTTCTTTTATCGTCAAAATGTATTCCCTTACAGTTGAAGCATAAACTTTCTGAGCAAAAGCTCTTAGAAGTATTTAATTATTACAAGTCATATCTGATCTTTTTCCCTTCCAATGATAAGCCTCCTGCTTCTCCAAATAAGCATGTTTACAATCATCATTGAACCAGGGTTTGTCTTTCACTCAGTATTTTGTCACAGAAGATGGGGTACGCCTATCAATTATGCTGACCAGATTCTTATTTTAGAAAACAACAGGCTAGACAATTTTATACAATTGACTATTTCAAATGCAAAAGATCACTCAAAATGCCATTAATTTACGTAGAATAATTTCTTTTTCACAACACATCTTTTCCTCGTAGAGAAGAACGTTCCAGATGATGATAGTAGTCTGCTTCAAAGAATACATTTAGTAGGTAGGTAATATGTTGGCCAGGGCACCAGCCACCCGTTGAGATACTACCGCTAGAGAATTACGTGGTCCTTTAACTAGCCAGACAGTATTTTATTGGATCCATCTCTCTGGTTACGGTTCATTTTCCTTTTGCCTACACATACACTGAATAGTCTGGCCTATTCTTTAGAGATTTTCCTCTGTCCTCATGCACCTGACAACACTGACATCGCCAAGCAATTCCTCTTCACCCAAGGGGTTAACTACTGCACTGAAATTGTTCAGTGGCCACTTTCCTCTTGGTAAGGGTAGAAGAGACTCTTTAGCTATGGTAAGCATCTCTTCTAGGAGAAGGACACGCCAAAATCAAACCATTGTTCTCTAGTCTTGGGTAGTACCATAGCCTCTGTATCATGGTTTTTCACTGTCTTGGGTTAGAGTTCTCTTGCTTGAGGGTACACTCGAGCACACTGTTCTATCTTGTTTCCCTTCCTCTTGTTTTGTTAATGTTTTTATAGTTTATATAAAAGATATTTATTTTAATGTTACTCTTCTTAAAATCTTTTCTTTTCCTTGTTTTCCTTTCCTCACTGAGCTATTTTCCCTGTTGGAGCCCCTGGGCTTATAGCATCCTACTTTTCCAACTAGGATTGTAGCTTAGCAAGTACTAATAATAATAACAACAATAATAATAATAATAATAATAATAATAATAATAGGTTTCTAGCTCAAATGTTCTTCTCAGGCTAGCTACGAAGCCTATCCACGGTCGACTACCCATCAAACTCAAACTTCACTATCTAACTTAAAAGTATTTGGACATGGACTGATACTGAACTTTCTTATGTGGTTTCACCTTTATTTCTCGTCTTTCGGATTACGAACAAGGGATTGTGTACCTGGTAAGGAGATCGTGGTGACCATTGAACTAAGACGCCGAAATCCTGTCAACCACTAAGTCACTCCTCCTTCCTCATTCTCTCTCTTTCTCTCTCTCCATGGTCACATTTGAAAGTCAACCCCATATAATATGACCTCCATTAACAATCGATGGTTTATCAAGAAAGATGAGCGGAAGCTTTATAACGTCCTCCTCCACTGGCCCTCTTCGAATCAAATACTCTTGTTCCTCCCCCTCCTCTCCCCCCCCCCCCATCCTCCTTTCAGATAAGATCCCAACGACAAACAGAACAATGAATGGGCGAGTGGGATGGGAGGGGGTAGGGCAGCAGTGAGGTCAACACAAAACATCCCCCTTTTCTAACCCCCCCCCCTTGCGATTGTTCTTCTTCGAGTAATTACTCGAGCGACCTTTAGTATCTCTTGTTGCAGAATATCCTGTGTGACGGTTCAGAGGGTTCTGACCATCATTGCTTCTTTTCATAAGATGGCCTTAACCAAAGCGGGACACCTTTCCCCATCTCTTCTTTCTCTGCGGCTTTTTTTTTTCTTCCCTTTTTTAAAGAGCGGAAGTTCTCCGAGGTTATGCCTATCAGTCATTGACGTGGACGTAAAGTTACTGCCAAAGCAACCATATTATAATTATATAATCAAATTACATCAAACAAGGAATTTCCTTATGAAATTATTTTTCTAGGTATAATATTCAAGTATGATTCTGATTGTCAACGTTATCTTGTTTAAGGCCATGCAATTTCAACGATACATTTTACCACTCCTACCAATATTTATTAATATCACCCTAATGCGTTGAATATAATAATTTAAAAAATAAGAGTATATAGTTCTCGAAAATTATTGAAAAATGGTTTCACACAGAAAACCGTTGCAGTTATGAAGAGCTAAACTGATGAAAACAAAGATTATTCCCTACATTATTCTAATCATTTGCAATTAATACTATTTATTACGTTTATCAATTAATAGCTGTACCTTCCACCCTAAAATGCCATTGCACAAAAAGATAAAGACTGATAATATTAACTTTAAAGAAAAACTACTATTAAAACTGAATTTAAACAATTGCGCTTAAAACAGACATTAAAGAATACCTACATTATTCCAAACGTAATAATTTCAACCTTTTGGCAACTTTTAAAATTAATCTTACTTTACTCTCAGACGAGTTGGTAAAGTCCTCTTCCTTTGTTCAAAGAAAAATCTCCCAAGTCTTATAACAACAAAAATAAGCACGCGACTAACAAAAGTTTAACTACAGAAATAATGATATAGAAATGAAATTAGCACAAAGCGTCTATAATATGACTAAACTTGGCCCTTCTCTTCACAAAGGAAATGATTCATTCACGCTCCCTTACTATGAGGTCATACATAAGATAAAGGATCCACAACCCTCAAGTGTTAAGCAATTGCAAAAGAGGAAAAACTTGACATAATTTTCCTCATAAAGAAATATGTATAGTTATGTATATTTGATATACCTGTACAATGAAAATGAAATGTCTAACTCTTGACTAAAAGATGTACATAGCTTTCATGGGGAGAGATACAGACTTTATCAAGTGTTTTAATAAAGCAATCAAAATGGCTGATTTAGGTTGAAGCAAATAGGATTATATCGTAAATTCAATTTCAAAGGTTAAAGTCTCCTTAATAAGCTCCAGAGGTCGCTAGTCATTTGTTTTTGGCAAGGCTTTTGTCGTCATTTGTTTTTGGCAAGTCTTTTGTCGTCAGTCCAATGTCCTTCATCACCTTGATTACGATCCACCACAGTCCGCTAACTATTAGGTACACTACTATGATCGATACTTCCGCACTTGAACATGTGGAAACCTCCCATTCAATAAATCTAAATTAAGTTGAATTCACAAAAAAAGCGACTACGGGGAATTATCAGCCTCATGGTCAATATCAAATAGCAATAACAAAGTAATCAGAATAGACTTTCCTATATCGGGAATCTAATGTCTTATGATAGTAAACATCAAATAAACCATAATTAAATTACCTTGCAATTGTAATTAATGAAAGAGAGAAACTGCAAAAAAAAAAAAATCAGATTTTAAGTCTATAACTTTTCTTGCAACTGGTATCACATAGCCCTAAAGGACATACAACAACGATAATATTCATAGTCTAGTAGATATGACACTCGCGTCACCAGCACGAGTTCCCCTCCTATGCTAGGAGAATTATTGTGCATTGTTCCATCGAAACCCTCCGTAT
>NC_090725.1:124252591-124272591 GCF_036898095.1 Palaemon carinicauda | reverse complement strand
TATCAAAACAATAACATTAAAATGAGCGCACAACCTTTTACCGGAGTGTTTATACCGGTTAACCGCTTAACTTAATCTCAAAAAAAGAAAGAAAAAAAACATATTCAGTGACGAATCCAATCAGGCATATGCTTCATATTTTAACAAGCGTGTGTACACAAACAAACATTAGATTTTAGAAGAAATCGGCATCCGAACCGTTACCATAATTCCGACCTGAGACAATTCTGGAAGATTTTGATACTAGAATTACGATAAATATCAGCTAGTAGTAATAGATAAAACAAAAATCGTTATTAAAATGTAGGTTTGTTTTCAAAAGATTCGGAACATGAACGCACTAAACGTCAATAATTAAGATATCTGGAACCAGAAATGTTAATTAATGATACCTTCGCTCATCTACAGTTCGCACTTGGAACTATTCACGGATAATATATACATTAATTCCGAGCGAAACTAGGATTCGTTATAAGAAATGGACAAGCGCTGGCATTTTTCTCTGTATGACTGATGGGGGATGGGACATAATAACTTACTTACTGCTCGATTAAAATGTGAACACCATTTCATTGTGTAAGTCCATTGTTTACTTTTGGGGATAAATATGATACTTGAATTTCTACTCAAATACACGAAGCATATATTTTTCTTGCTCTCAATTTTGTGTTTAACCCATTTCTGACCAGGAATATTGGGCAACAAAATTTATTTCTGACCATGAATATTGGGGCAAACGGGGATTTGCCCAAATATTCATGGTCATTTAGGGCAAAAATGGATTTACCCCAAAATTCATGGCCATGAGTTTTCCTAAACCCCCTTATGAAAACAATTAAGAGGATCACAGTGTGAAACCGGGATTTTGGGTGAGGAAAAACTATAATCGAGTGATTTACAGCAATAACAGTGGTCAGGAAGGCATAAAAAACACAAGATAACCAGTTGGAAAAATATATGGTTCATATGAGTGGCTGGAAATTAGAGTATTTTAATTATCTATGATTCACATCGCATCCTTCTGATGGCTTTTGCTTTGCCGTGGCTCGCTACGCTCGTAAGATAGACATAATTTCAAGGCTCCTCTGTTCTGGCAGGTGGTACATGATTATACTGCCCACGCCAATCATGTGGGTCATTATTTCGGGGATACTTTCGACTTTCAGATGAGCAACAATAGCTATATACAGAACGGAGAGTGTTTAAAAAAAAAAATACTGAAATAGATGAAATTACACTATTTTTCGAAAAATATTGTACTTACCTTTAGAAGACGTCTTCTTGCGACGGTAATCATGCTGGAACTGAAGGGAAGGGTGGTAAAAATGGCTGTTGTAGAACAATATCCAGAAACTTGTGCATAAATATTTGGAAGGTTTTAATTGGTTAAGAAGCCATGTAATAGTCACGTCATGCATAAAAAAGAACGGCTTGCAAACACTAATTCAACTACCATGCTCAGTAACTCGTAATCAATCTCCCAAAAGTACACAATGGACTTACACAATGAAATAGCGTTCACAATTTAACCAATCAATGTGTAAGTTGTTATGCCCCAGCCCCCATTAGTCATACAGACAAAATGTCAAACTAGCCAGCACTCGTCAATTTCTTAAAGCAATTCCAGTTTCGCTAGAAATTAATGTATCATATATTAACCCTTTAGGGAGACTGGTGGTTTGTTACTGCACATGCACATTTGCTTTTGGCAGCTTTCAGTTTTTTGTTTAATGTAATTATCACCTGGCTTTACAACCCAATTAAGAGCTTCCAAATATTTATGCACAAGGTCCAGGTTGCTGTTGTACAGGAGCCATTTTTTTCCAACTCAGATCCAGTACTAGCATGGCTACAATCATATGTCTCCAAGAGAGGAATTCAATCTATTTCGAAATTTATTGTAAATTCATCTATTTCGGTAATTTATATATACATTACGTTGTTCATTCAATATATAGCTATTGTTTTTCATCTAAAAGTAAGAGATCCCCAAAACAATGACTTATGATTGGCAGGGACAACTCCTCCGTGTACCGCCTTCCACAACAGAGGATCAGTGGGATTAAATTTATTTGTGAGTGAAGTGAGCCACAGCAGAGCAAAAATCATTTGAGGAATCACCATATAAAGTATAGGTAATTATGATACTTTAATGGTGATCCACACGGATAGCGTGTGCAGCACATCCTGAAAGTGATTGGGTTACTGTTCAATGTTACTAACACCGATATTTCAGCTTATAGTCTAACTACAAATCTAGATCAAATGCCAAAGCAAACAAACTCTTTCATTGAGAGTATATCCCAACCTAGACAGATACATAACTCTACCCTCAAGACCAGAGAGCCATTGAGGTTCTTATGGCCCCTGGTACATATGAACTCCTTGACCCACAAAAACGCCAGAGGAAAATAATGGTGTACAAATAACTCCAAAAGCCGATTTTGAAACCCCAGAATCATCAAAGCTGAACATGAAATAAGTAAGAGTGGCGAAGCCACACCCAAAGTCCAATGTGTATAGGGCTTCATCCCTGAGTACCTTGATCTAGGAATATGGGGCAGGTATCCAGTGGAAGATTACATCCCTCCCCCTACTTCAGTGTCACAATACCAGTGGTTTGGGCATCACAGAAATTAATTCCAGTCCTCCCCTGTCTGCAGGATTTGCTAAAATAACATGGCACGACAGTTATATTCAGACACGTTCAAAGCTAAAGAACATACTGAATTACTATGCCCTAACTGCAAAGCTTTCCACCATACCTGGCAAAAATCCTGCTCGATGAGGTTGGGTACTTGATAAATAAAGGGCCTTCTATCAAGACAGCTATTTCAGGGCAGCAGTCCTCCTCATGCTTTCCCTCCCTGTCCCCAGAGAACCTATCCTAGTATCTATTCCCACCAACCTTCCCAATCTGCCTTCTACGCAAATGTCCTCTCCCACTCAAGAACTGTCACCCTCTCCCTACTCCCCATTCTCAGACCCAACAGCAACATCATCAACCTCAGTTCTGTTAGCATTTCCCAGCCACCCTTTCCATTCCAACTGCCTCCCTCTCAACCTCCCCCTCACCCTAAATTCTCTTCCATCTCCAATTCCCACAACACCTCCAGCCCTCTTCTTTCTCCCCTCACCAAAGAGAGTGTCCTTAGGCCCCTTCCCACCAGCTCTTGATTTTGTCCCCTCTCCCACAAGTGACCTGGAGCTTACCATCTTTCCCACTGCTTACAACCCATTGTCTCCCACACCCCCTTCCTCTGTCACTGCTGCATTCACCCTACCAGCAAACATGTCGATGCTTACCTCTGTGACTGGTATGGAATTTTTCAAAATGGCTTCCAATGTAATTTTCCAGGTAGTTATAAAACTACGCATGTTCCAAAACCCTCAGACATGGATTTGGATCATGTAGAAAAAGTAGCATACACACTCAATAACCTTAACAAACAAGATCATCCATAAACGACACACACCGTGACTCGGACTCAAACACCGACTTACAAACTTACGAGCGCAGCACATACATCAAAATAATACTGTGGAACCTGAACAGCATCTGACCCAATGTTGTGCTTCTCCAGGAAACCCTACTTAGTGATGCAACTTCTTTCTCTTTCAGTGGGTAAACAGTCCACAGGAAACCATACACTAGCAATACACAAGGTTCAATTACTTTAACTAAAAACACCATTCCATCCGCAGTGCTTTCAAACGTCCATTTAGGAAACAAAGAATCACTCAGCGTTCAAATCACACCTGCACAAACAACTCTAGCCCTGCACAACATATAGAAGACTATCAAAAAAACACTTGAAGAAGAACAAATAATGATATCATAATGGGTGTTTTCAATTCTCTCCATCCCTTTTTACACTGTCTGAGAACCAATCAAAATGGTCATCACCTACACTCCCTCTTGCAAGATCACAAGTTCGTAAGTCAATTTACTACCACTGCCATGCCCAATTCCGGAGTACAGTCAGACAAGTGCATTTAGCTTCCTCCAGATCAGCCACATGGTACTCCCCTAGAAACCTTACTTTAATTGCCCACAAATTATGCCTAGGCTACCTTTGCTCTTGGGAGGTAATCAAACCTGAAGGCACAAAATGCAAACCTCTGATCTCCTTACAGATCTCCCTCTAGACCACTACCTACTTCACTGCCCAGAGACCAACTTTTCGGCAAAACCTACCACAGGACCTGCCTTTGGCTTCCCAACAGGTCACTAAACACATCCTAGCAAACACTCGCACATCAGCTTTACTGCTTGTACCTTCTGCCAAGGTAAGACATCCTACCCCTCCTTCTCAACTACACTCTAACCCTCAATGACCCAAACCCCTACAGATGAACGTTCTACACCTGCTTGACAGGAGCCGTCTCCTCATCCTGACGCCATCAAAAACTCCCTAACACAGCTCCTGCTCTCTTACAGTGACCTGATGTAGATCCTACCAGTTCCTTACCCACAGCATGTCTCCCAAACTTTTCTCCCTCACACCACCATACTCTACAATACATGCTGCTTACACAACGCATTCTAAACACATCCTGTTAAAGTTTCTCCTAGTATGCAACATCGACCCTTGCCTCCCACTAACAAGAGCGCACAGTGTTTCTCAGAGTAACTCATGAATTTTCTCTAACCCTCCTTAAACGCCAAACTTTCTTTTCAGCCCCTTCTACTAGACTAAAACTATAACCATTTTCTCCTTCTCCAGCTTAAGCTTACCCCGGGACTGTTGTTTTCTACCACTCTCTTGTTTTCTCTGACTCAAAACTCACCTACTCCTCACCCAGTCTCTCCAACTCATTGGGTTTCACTGCTATCAATTTTTACCTCCTAATGCAGGTATTAGTGGCTGTAAATTGGAACCTGATTTGGCAGTGCAGCACATGCAGATTGCGGAGACATCCATCCTAGATCCTCAACATAAGTCTAAAATATATAAACAAGCTTGTCTATCCTTCATCCCTCAAATACCTAAAAATATATAAACAGCCAGTATAAGAAAAGACAATCAGTACTTAGGGGAAAATACACTTATTGACTGTCCTTGGCTAGTGCCAAAGGACTTCATAAAAAAGTCATGCTTTTTGGGCTAAGAGCAAACAACTTTACGGTATAGTACTCTTGAGCTGAATGACTTTTAATCTAAGAAACAAGCGATCTATATACAATTATCAAAAAACGACGGAGTGGTGGGTTGACCTTTTATATTCTTTTGGCCATGGTCCACCACAAGGTCTATATATGTAGACCTTGGTCTATCCAACCTTCTCGGCCCACCTCGAATCCCATTTTGCTCTAGTATGACCACGACCAAGATTCAATAGAAGGACGGATAGTCCGTTATCGTAAGTCCTCCTCAGATAAAAATAACTCTATTTGCTTTGCCATTCTATTTGATGTAAGACCAGATAGGTCATATCTTATTGAAGGGAACCGGAACGATAACCAAGACCATCCCATTATGTTATATACTTGGTTCCCCAGTTAGCCAGCTAGTTTCTTCTTCTACCGCCAGCATAGTCGAGAACCCAATAGGAATCGACTGATTTGGAAAGGGAAACAGGCTAATAGAGCCATCCCTAGATTTTATGAATAGATGGATGACAAGGACTGACCTACGAAATAGCTGTAAAGGCACTCGAGACAAATGATTACATATCTTGATTTTGTTGTTCACAATTTCTAGATATTTAAGTTGGGCTTTAAGTTCAGCAGTATAAATTGGGACATTGCGGAGTGAATCACAAATACGTTACTCACTATTATTATTATTATTATTATTATTATTATTATTATTATTATTATTATTATTATTATTATGCACAATGTCGACCGTATCCTTTATATTCGCCATATAACGTCTTTTGGATTTTATATAGTATCCAAGTCTGTGTATCATGATTTGTAATTTTGTTTATTCTAAGTAACAACATTTTATTGAAGAAACACCTCATTAAAACTACAACAATATCTCGGAATAAACCAGCGTTTTGACATAACAAATAAACATAACTTATGACAAAGGTCAAAGAACGATATTGATTTCCCCGTATTTTACTAGGTGCTACTATATATTAAATCTAAATTATTGAACTTGACATAAGGATTAACTATTGTTCATCAATATAACTTAGTATTATTTGGTCATATATCATAAAATAATCTGAAATAAGCAACACAACATGTGCATCAAATAAGACTAATTAAAATGGAATTCTAATTTCACTGTTATAGTGTTCCTTGAACTCTGTAAGATCACTGGAATCATTGTGTTCCAGGCCATATACATCGTATGGATGATACACACACCCAATACAACGTCATTGTTGTCGGAGGGGTGGGTGATGGCACGAGCAGAAGAGGCACAATATTTTGTAAAAGCAACCTTCAAGGCATGAAATATTAACGCAATGGACTAAGAGACCAAGGCAATGAAAATAGACGGATGACAGAAGACCTGCCAAGATGGTATAAAGGGGCTTTAAGAAAAATCATATTGAGAAACAGCAGCAGCAGAAACAGAAGTTATAATTATTATTATTATTATTATTACTTGCTAAGCTACAACCTAGCTGGAAAAGGAGAATGCTATAAGCCCGGGGGCTCCAACAGGGAAAATAGCCCAGTGAGGAAAGGAAACAAGGAAATCTTTTTTAAGAGTAATAGCATTAAAACAAATACCTCCTATATAAACTATAAAAACTTCAACAAAACAAGAGGAAGAGAAACAAGATAGAAGAGCGTGCCGGAGTGTACCCTCAAGCAAGAGAACTCTAACCCAATACAGTGGAAAACCATGGTACAGAGGCTACGGCCCTACCCAAGACTAGAGAACAATGGTTTGATTTTGGAGTGTCCTTCTCCTAGAAGAGCTGCTTACCATAGCTTAAGAGTCTCTTCTATCCTTAACAAGGGGAAAGTGGCCACTGAACAATCTCACTGTTGTCAAGTGTATGAGGACATAGAAGAATAAGTAAGGAATAGGTCAAACTGTTCGCTGTGTGTGTAGGCAAAGGGAAAATGAACCGTAACCAGAGAGAAGGATCCAATGTTGTACTGTCTGGCCCGTCAAAAGACCCCATAACACCAATCGTGGCCACGCTCCAATGCGGGTAAGATCAGCCGCCACCTGGATATTTCTTCTGTCCAGACTACCAGCGTTGGTGCCGTTCACGCATTGAACCTGTCATTCACTCTAGTCTCATTCCTGGTCTCAATAATCCAAATCGTCAATAGTGGAGCAGGAAGGCGATCCACCAGATCGGACGGCTCAGTTCATCAATAAGAGAGGTTAAAAACTAAGTCACAGAAAGAAAGGAGACTTCTAAACATGGAAAAAAAGTAATCATTATAGTACAATTAAAGTGCAATAAACCTTAAAAGCCTTATTTTAGCAAACACGAGTTGAAGGTTTTTACTTTCACAGTTAAACGTCATTAAATTAATTGCTGTCGAGAGTTTGATATTTTTCTCTTTCTTTCATTCAAGTGTGGAGAGAAAAGACGAGTTATGACGTAAAAGGAAGAAAGAAAACCGCGTTAAGGGTAAATTTGGGCTTAATCCCAAAGGGAGTTAGCAAAACCTCTTCCAAAATAAAGGAATAAAGAGAAAATGAAAGCATGGATGAAATTCCAAAGTATGTCAAAAGTCCTAACAGATGATAAGAATTTAATAACACCCAAAGTGCTAACAGATGATAAGAATTTAATAACATCCAAAGTGCTAACAGATGATAAGATTTTAATAACATAAAAAACTAAATTGGCACCTTGACGTTAAAAATATCTAACCCAAAATTCTATCTATGGAAGCCTGTCAACGAATACAATCCTTTGACGCCAAATAATGGTCTAAAGTGGTAATAAGCTAAATTTCGGACGATAAAAACACTCTTACTTTCAATTCAATTTAGATTTACTTCTTTGACTTCCTCTGTCGTTGTCTTTTATTGAGATGACACTCGAGTTTATTGGTCGATCTTCCAGGGAGCATGAGGACCAATCATCTTTTTACTTTATGGAACCCCCAAGACAAACAGGACGTAAAATTTCAAGTTTTGAAAACAATCTTTAACTCGAGTGCTCTGAATGTAAAATACTTGAAAATAATTCAATGCAATATTGAATTTATCTATGAATGGCATAAATTATGAAACCGAGATATGTTAACTGTCTTTTAATAGTCTCAGCATGAAATTACTTGTTTTGTAATTGAATTAAGTCATTTTAAGCGACGACTTTGATTCATCAAATTGCTCTAATGATCGAAGTGTTCTAGTAATGATGCCGTCTTCATTAAGAGACAGAGACAGGTCCTGACTATAATAATTTCGATTTAATTTACAATTAAATGTGATATTGAACGTACATAACACATGAAACGTGCGGCCTTTGAGTCAGGTTGTAGTTCTCTAGTTAGTTTTATGAACTTCTGCAGACGAATTATTGTACTAGAAGGCTTTATAAAATGACTGAAAGAAAAAAGGACAATACAGCAGAGATATTACTAACAGCACTTAATTTGGAATTCAGGGGATATATATATATATATATATATATATATATATATATATATATATATATATATACAGTATATATATACATGTAGATATATATATATATATATATATATATATATATATATATATATATATATATATATATATATATATATATGGAATAGTGACATCCTCGTCTTACACTGAAAACATCTGAATTTCAGACTGTCAGTATCACGTTGACAAATATAACTTTTTCATTACATGCAATGTGTAGAAACTTTACTTTTAATAATCCGGTTACGTTCTTGTTTGACTTTTGAGGATCCAATGGGTCATTTTAATCTTTTCTCCAAAAATAAATCTTGTTGAAAACCTAAGCGCTAATCTTGGGAAGGGCTATATTAACAGGAAGTTGAATTTTGGAAATTCTAAACGGCATCTACTGCAATTTTGTACCTTCATCCTATGATACTCTTGATACATCATCCATAGCAGAGGTTTTGAAACATTAAATGGTGGAATAAAATCTCTTGCTCTCTGGTTTAATCGGTTAAGTTGATCCTCGCTTACTACGATGACAGACCTCAATGCCGTAACTTTTTTAAAATATGATTTGTATCGAAGATATTCAAGGAATATGAGACCTAAAAAGAAGTTCGATAAAATACATGTATTGTAATTCGCCAACAAACGAACAATTAGTGAAACTTATTTTTTACATAATTCGGTGTCATAAATTAAAAAAAAAAAAAACAATTGAAAAGTCAAAACATTAAAAGCTCCAAGAATCAGGTTCATACTGACTTCACTTGAAATTATAGATTGAATGAGTACGGTAATAATGAGAAAAACTAAAACAGCGAAAACTATCAATATCAAATAAACTATTAATTTGTCAAACGAAAAAAAAAGTCGAAAGCCACACTAGAAACTAATAACATCACATGATCATTGACGTTACAAACACTGATAGGAATGAGAGGAATCCAAATGGGAAAAAATCTACATTTTAAAAGTTAACGAATTCCACACCAACGTAAAACCATAATCTTTCCCTGGAACAAGGAATAGCCATAAGAGTTCAGGTGCGAGCTCCAGTATGAGTGTCAATTACGACGTTACTGGAGAGAAAAACGGATAACAGATATACAATCCCCCCAAAAAAAAGAAAGAAAGAAATGGTTCAACCACCCAAATCAAAAGCAATCCATCATTGAGTTAAGAAAGAGAGAGAGAGAGAGAGAGAGAGAGAGAGAGAGAGAGAGAGAGAGAGAGAGAGAGAGAGAGAGATCTCCTAACCTTTGCCCGACGAACCCAATCAATGCCGAACAAAAGGAATACTTTATTTGGAGCTAATTAATCTTCGGAAAAAGACATGAAGGAGAAAATGGAATGAAAACACCGGTTTTCTTTTTCAGCATACAAATCTTTAAATCCATAATGGAAACGTATTTGCCCTTACTTAACAAATAAAGGATACTAAGAAAAAAACATCCTCTCTGGAGGGGCAGTAGTTTGACGAAACTTAATCTAATTATGTCAACGATGAGAATTTAAACATCAGGAACAACACGTCCAACACTTTTAAATAGGTTTATATCAAAGCTCACTATTAGGATTGTTTTAGTATTGGAAGAACTGATATGTTCTAAGAAAGGTGATTGATGTTGGTTCTCATCTAATTCATTTAACAGGATACACTCACTCCACCCACAGTCTCGATTCATTTTATACTCAATGCAGTGAAAAAAGACCGAGACGGGAGGGCACTTGTTTTGAAACGGATTCCCCTACTGATGCCATGTCTCCACACATCACCGGCCTGATCTCCAATCCCCCCCCTCTCTCTCTCTCTCTCTCTCTCTCTCTCTCTCTCTCTCTCTCTCTCTCTATATATATATATATATATATATATATATACATACATACATACATGTTTATTTGAGAAATTACTTTTTTTTCCTCTCCCTATTTACCCTTTTTTCCAAAAAAAAAAACCTGTTTATAGATAACTAACTTAGCTTGGATACAAAGGTGGCCATATGGTGAGCTTGAAGCATTGGAAAAGTCCATAGCAAGAGTGTGTGTTACAGTGTGGGTACAGGCAACGTTTGGCATATGAACATGGGACAAGTTTAGAATTGACAGAAACCTTTATACAGAAAACATGACTTGAATTTTGCCTTAATGGTGGCGTGGTACAAAAGTTAGAATAATGTCGGATGAAATTTTGGAAATACACCAATTCATATATATATATATATATATATATATATAGAGAGAGAGAGAGAGAGAGAGAGAGAGAGAGAGAGAGAGATGGTAAGAAGATGGGTGCGGGGTTGGAGAATAAAGGCAAGCTGGTGATCTGTGGAGAAATATAAGCGGGGGAACCCGTTTAAAACCAGTCGCCCTTCCCCATCGGCCCTTTCTCACTGCGTTGCGTAGTAACCCCCTTTCCCCCCATCTCTAGTGTAAAAAAACAGTATTTTTACACCTACTGAAAGCACGCCATTCATGCCATTTTGTTAAAAAAAAAAAAAGCTTTGAAACAGAATGATTTAACAAGAAATCTAGTAAAAATCAATCTATCTGGATTAACCAAAGAATAAAAATAAATACAATAGCAGTATATTGGATAAAGATTAAACAAAAATTGCAAAATTGGTAATACAAAGAGCCAATGAATGGTTTATAAAAACAAAGAAGGTACATGTTCGGATCAAACAGAAGAGGTAGCAAAAAGTAAAGGCCGTAATTAAATAAACAAACAATGCTGTAAAAACAAATGGAAGCTGGATATAAATAAAATAAAAGGGCAATGCAAAGAAAAAACTGAATCATTCTGAAGTTGAATGACGGTCAATCAAACAAAGCACACAGGCAGTCTCCAGACTCTTGTTATCACATAAATGACTTTTGCTTTTAATGCATTGTCTATGAAACAATTAACGTGGTCTTGGGAGTCCTTGATATCCTATCAGCACTGTAAGAGTTCTCATGATAATCATTGGTTTTTTTACTACCAAATTATATGAAATACTAGTGACTGTAATACATAATAATGTATATACATACACAAAAACACGCGAGCGCACACACATACACACATACACACACACACACATATATATATACATATATATATACATATATATATATATATATATATATATGAGAGAGAGAGAGAGAGAGAGAGAGAGAGAGAGAGAGAGAGAGAGAGAGATATTTGTTCTACTATTATACGATCTCATTAATATCAAAGCACACGCTCCTCATAAAAGGAACAGGTTTCCACAAATAATTAAAAAGTTATACCTCTAATAACACCAACTTTACTTAAGAAAGGGAAGGAAAGTCTCCTCGTCGTTTTAAAGTTACCTGAAATTCCCTGTCTTTCCTATTACCTTAAACCCCCCACTGGTATTCCTTTGTAGGATTCGATTAATCCCTCTCCTCTGCGCCAAAGGATTCACCATAAAGCCTCCCTTTGAAACAGGATTTACTCTATAAACTCCCACGTTCAGTGAAGGATCTGATTCAATTCCTTTCGTTAATGCGCTAAATCCCCTTTTCTAGATCTTGTCGAAATTTTCCTTTGGAATGCGTCTAGCGTTTTGATAATGAAATAGCAAATCCCAGTCTAAATGCGTTGGTAATTTATTGGCTTGCATATTGGTTACTCTTTTCATAATTGGTAATACTTATAATTATCATTTAAAATATGAAATATACAATCTAAAAATGCCCCACTATTGTTACATAAAGACCGTACTAATCGAGTACTTTGTTGAAAATTTCTTTGCTTGAGTGAAAAACGTACCGATTATGCAACTTGGCTTGAATGCATGGAAATCATATCCTAAAATGGATGACGTAAAATGTCAAATAATACTCTCTAAATCTAAGAATATGATGTGTTACTGACAAATAAAGGGGTAAATTTATTTTTTATTGGCAATACGAGCCCTTTACAACAACTTAACTAAAAGAGGAAAAATTGGATATAACACCCACACAGAGAGAGAGAGAGAGAGAGAGAGAGAGAGAGAGAGAGAGAGATTAGCAACACATTTGCGTGTACTTTTAAAGAGAGAAAATAGGTACAAAGTTCCATTTTAAAATCTCCATCAGTTGAAAACAAATGCAGAAATAATCCTAAGAGTATTTAGTTTTGTTTAAGCTTACCCTCTGAGCTTAAACCAGAGACTGAAAAATGAAACAGGAAACACTGCACTGCTGAAAGTGCATACATAATGCAGTCCTTGTTGACTGGGAAAGTATTACTCTCATAAAGAAATAATGACAAAATAGTACGATATTATGAGAACCTCATGAATGTGTTGGACATAAAAGACAAAATGGAAAAGCAACCTTAATTAGTAAGAGAGAGAGAGAGAGAGAGAGAGAGAGAGAGAGAGAGAGATTGTACGAAGGCGAAAAATTTATACTTGGTAGATATGGCTAACAAAAAGTCACACATAATCATACAAGAATCTAACGTAATCATTTACAGAATAAACGTTTTGCATATTCCTTTCATAAATTAACAAACTGATTAAGAAAGAATTTGGTCTTAAAACTCCCTTACTGAATTTAAAGCTACAAATAGAAATTACCCAACTTGTACTTATACCTATATACCTATAATCATCTAATAACTACCATGCAAAATAATTAATCTAAAAGGATTGATCAACAATAGAAGAGAGAGAGAGAGAGAGAGAGAGAGAGAGAGAGAGAGAGAGAGAGAGATATAAACTGATTAATCTAAAATATTTAGCTTCATAACATCAATGAAGTCTAATAAATATTGAATGCTTATTATAAAAAAAAAATAATTTTATAACACCAATCGATGGGAGAGTGGGTGATAGACTAATTAATCTAAAGTTATTTAGATTCACATATCATTTCAAGAGAGAGATCGACTGTTTAATTTAAAAAGATTTAGTTTCCCACCATTAGTCAAAGAGAGAGAGAGAGAGAGAGAGAGAGAGAGAGAGAGAGAGAGAGATGGAGTAATCGACTAATTAATCTAAAATGATTTTGCTTGACATTATCAATCGAAGAAAAAGATATTAACTGGTTAATCCAAAAGGATTTAACTTCACAAAATTAAGGAGAGAGAGAGAGAGAGAGAGAGAGAGAGAGAGAGAGAGAGAGATCAAATGATTAACATGAAATTAAATCATTTTAAAATATCATTCGAAGACAGTGATAGATGGACTAATTAATCTAAAAGGATTTAGTTTCACAAAATCAATCGAAGGAGTCACGAGGATTTTGGATGTCTCAAAGACTTTTTAGTCCATCCGCGGAGACTTCATTTGCTCTTTGGTAGAGCGATTTAGTTTAAGCATTTAGTTCTAATGATTATGTCTTACTTATTCTTGAACTCCTTTACCGTGTTACTGTTTACTTCATCCACCAGAAGTTTATTCCAATTATTTGCTATTTTGTATGTAAAGAAATTACCACATTGAGTGGTGTTGTATCTTTTTAATTACAGTTTGCATACGTTATCTTTAGACTGACATTGCTAAACGTGAATAGATATTCATAATCTATATTTGTTATTCCTTCAAGAATTTTGAATGCCTCTATTAAGTGTCCCCTTAATCATCTAGTTTGTAGATAAAAAAAGTTCAAACGTTCCATCCTCCGTTTATATCCAAATTGCCAGGTGGCGATGCCTTGTACTGCTTCCAGTTTAACTATATCCTTCTGAATACTTGGAGCCCAGAATTGGACTACGTATTCTAGATGGGGGTTTTCTAGTGATGTGACAGCTGTAGTACAGTGTCTTTGTTTCTGTAATTGAATTGTCTCTTTATGTATCCTATTAGGAAGATAGATAGATAGATAGAGATCAACTGGTTAATTTGAAATTAATTCTCATTATAATTATTACTTGCAAGGCTATAATCTTTGTTGAAAATGCAAGATGCTACAAGTCTAAGGGCTCCAACAGGGAAAATAGCCCATTAAAGAAAGGAAATCGGGAAATAAATAAACTATAATGATATAAAAAGTAATAGATGAAGAAAATAAAATGTCTTAAGATCGTAACAACGTTAAAATAGATGTCATATTTAAACTATGAAGAGAGACTTATGTCAACCCGTTCAAAACGAAAACATTCTCTGCAAGTTTGAACTTCTGAAGTTCCATTATAACGGTTTAAGAGAGAAAGATCAACTCAATCTAAAAGGATTCAAGTTTATAGCATCAACTAGAGAGAGAGAGAGAGAGAGAGAGAGAGAGAGAGAGAGAGAGAGATCCACTGGTTATTCTAAAATTATTGAGCTTTACAATATCAGTCGTGGAGAGAGAGAGAGAGAGAGAGAGAGAGAGAGATCCACTGGTTATTTTAAAATTATTGAGCTTTACATCAGTCGGAGAGAGAGAGAGAGAGAGAGAGAGAGAGAGAGAGAGAGAGCACAAATTGAGAAAACTGTTTTGTAATTAAACCTATAGTTATAAGATCTCCAAATCTTACCGGAAATGATTACTACAAATCAATTATGAACTAGTTAAGACATTAAAATTACAAAAGCAAAACCCCACAGATTCACTATATTCATTACATTTTCAAAAAAATTGAGATACCATAAAAACGAGTTATATCCCCTCGTATATCATATAAAGAACCAAATGCTTGTTTTCGGTAATGTAACCATAGGTAAAGTTATTAAGAATATTTCCATTCTCTCTTATCATATATCCTTCTGAATTATTGTCACCCAAACGCGAAGTTAAACTTCGCTCAATAAAAACAAATCAAAGAAACTTAGTCTTTAATAACGGAGAGAAGACACGTAGTGCCCTTAACGAAAACCTTGGCTTCATGTGTTCATATATAAGAAGCTTGCAATTAAGAACAAAGCCGTACGTTGCGATGCTCTTCGTGGTGGATCTAATTTTCGCGCTCGAACAATTTACAACGCATGGATTAGTTGCCACCATTATTTTAGCCTTATCATCATGGTCCATGAAGTGTTTGCAACGCTATTTTAACGCGGGAAAGAATAGAAAACGTTGACATATTCCATGCCGCGTTGCAAGTGATGCCAGGAAAAAAAAAAATAAAAAAGTAGGTTTTTACAGTTATAGTATACGACTTCATAGCCTTAAAAATTCTTTACCTAACTTCTACCACATGTATCATTTGATATTCATGCCTTTCTCCTTGAAACTGCGTGTTCCTAAACTTCACTACCAATTGACTGATATATGTTCTTAATATCACACCATTTTTCATTAATTGTCTACTCTTCAAAAAATCTATTAAAATCTCTAAGACAGCAAATCGATTCCTACATTCAATAGGAAATGTTTCTCTGTGCTCTTCTTGTCTATATAAAATAGACAATTTCTTAGTGGTGTCCAAAATCGATGACAGTATCTCTCCGGACAAACTGAACTACTGATAGTTCTCAGAATAACAGGAAAATGGCAATTATTTGGTGTCAACACCTGTTTTTAATCACTTTCCTAAGTGACTTTTTATTATGACTACATTGGTTGAAAGATGGAATTACGTTTTAATATAAAGGCTATGGGGGTGAAAATATTTGAATATTCCAAAATTGATAAATATTGATAAATGAAAACTTTTAGATCTTTTTAAATGCAAAAAAAAAAAATATATCAATATTAATTTTGAAATACATTACTGATTTTTCATAAGGTTTCCTAGAATTTCATAACCGATTTCACCAGCGCTCACCCTCTTCGACAAAGCTCATGATTTCACTTCTGCAACGGGATTGACGTCGGTTCTTCAGGAACGTCATCTCTTGTTCATATCAAACTAAATTGTGAGGCTTAACGGTGGCTGTGGCTTAACTCGCCTACTTTAAAAATTAGACTTGTGATCTGCGTTAATCTCGGATTCTATTCCATTTGGAGCGACGTCTATCCTTATGAGAAATTGTGATCTTGATGTTTTACGATATATATATATATATATACATATATATATATATATATATATATATATATATATATATATATATATATACAAATAAGGTACTGCAGCTGGAGAGATATTGAGTCCTTTGACTGGCCCGACAATACTACGTTGTATCCCTCTCTCTGGTTACGGCTCATTTAATCTTTGCCGACACATACACAGAATAGTCTAGCCTATTCTTTACACATTCTCCTCTTTCCTCATACACTTGACAACACAGAAATTACCAAACAATTCTTTTTCTTTCAAGAGATTAACTCATGCACTGTAATTGTTCAGTGGGTACTTTCCTCTTGATAAGGGTAAAAGAGACGCTTTAGCTATGGTAAGCAGCTCTTCTATGAGAAGGACACTCCAAAATCAAACTACTGATCTTTTGTCTTGGATAGCCTCTGTACCATGGTCTTCCACTGTCTTCGGTTAGCGTTCTCTTGCTTGAGGGTACACTCGGGCACACTATTCTATCTTGTTTCGCTTCCTATTGTTTTGTTATTTTTTTTTTTTTACAGTTTATATAGGAGATATTGGTATTTTAAAGTTTTTATCCTCTTCTTATTTTCAAGTTCGTATAGTTTATATATGGAAGAATTATTTTATTGTTATCATTGTTCTTAAACTTCCCTCGTAGTTTTTCCTTATTTGCTTTCCTCACTGGACTATTTTCTCTGTTAGAGGCCTTGGGCTTATAGCATCCTGCTTTTCTAACTAGGGCTGTAGCTTGGAAAGTAATAATAATAATAATAATAATAATAATAATAATAATAATAATATATATATATATATATATATATATATGATAAATTTTGCACATTTAGACGTGTTTTTCATATTCAAATAAGCCATATATATTTTTGATACATTGATGTCTGGATTCTCTTAACGACCTCGGGATCAGAGCCCCAGGCGAAATCACACAAAGACAAGAGCCCAAGCTCTTGTCTTTGTGTGATTTCGCCTGGGGCTCTGATCCCGAGGTCGTTAAGAGAATCCAGACATTAATGTATCTATACAAGCTTGCCGACCAGGGTTCGATTCCCGGCCGGACCCAAGCTCTTGTCTTTGTGTGATTTCGCCTGGGGCTCTGATCCCGAGGTCGTTAAGAGAATCCAGACATTAATGTATCTATACAAGCTTGCCGACCAGGGTTCGATTCCCGGCCGGACCCAAGCTCTTGTCTTTGTGTGATTTCGCCTGGGGCTCTGATCCCGAGGTCGTTAAGAGAATCCAGACATTAATGTATCAAAAATATATATGGCTTATTTGAATATATATATATATGTATATATATATATATATATATATATATATGCGTGTGTAATCACTAGACACGAAGTTATCTTTTTCATACTTCAAATAATCATATAACTTACCACGTTCCGTCAAAAACATTACGTTAAAATTGCGTTTTAGTGAAACGCCGTGTTCATGTTGCACTTCCTGCAAAAGTTATTTTGAGGATTATTATCATCATTAATATTTTTATTATTATTACCTTTGCTGTTGCTGGTATTTTAACCAGTAATTATAAATTCTGGCTCTGAGAGAGAGAGAGAGAGAGAGAGAGAGAGAGAGAGAGAGAGAGAGAGAGAGTAAAATAAACGTGAGGGGGTCATATATTTCAATCATTTACTCAAGGGAACATTTATTTCTCTCTAAGTTATATTGAATACATTCAAGTAGGCATTTATGCAAATCTATTCCAACCAAAAGTACGAAACCTCTGGAAAAGCCACGACCTTTATGAAATAACTGTGCACCATCATTATTTTTTTTAATACATAATAAAATATAAACAAATTGTCATATTTTTTAAAATGCCATAGGCAGATAAGTACAGTATACCTAAATGTTCATATAAATGTGGATAATGAGAGGTAATCACTAAAAAGTAGGCCACCGTTTCCTTCTCAGTTTAATTATTTATATTTTATCAATATAAAGTATATCTAAAAAGCGCCCAGAGTTTTTAAATAATTATGGTAAAGTGAATAAAGTAAGAATGTGATCTAAACATATAACAAATGAAGTGAGAAATGAAAAGTAGATGCTCAATACTAGTGTACGCGACCCGTCAGAATGACGGCTAAATATCTAAATAGATATGCAAACATACGAAAGACCACACTCACCAGGGTATGACTACTCCTCTCCCCCCTACCCGGGGAACGGGGAGAGATAGCGTGACCATATATATATATATATATATATATATATGCCAGACACTTGCTCATCATGCAATGGTGCGAAGGGATTATCTTTATATATAAGCATCCAATGTGCAATATTCAAAGAACGTTCACACTGCGAAAAATTGCTGTGTAAGAGCATTTTACAATAGTAAAGAAACATTTATTTTAATAAAATAGTTTTCCAAATAACGTCAAATGCATGAACACATTTAATTATATAATTAAATACAAAAGTGCATGAAATATTGAAGGTGAATATGTTATCTGAAATATAATCCTATAGACAAAATTTCCAAACGAATTCTCTATTCAATGGTGTAATGTGATGGGAGAATCGATTGTCACTTACATTTGCTTTTCATTAGGTTCTTGAGCTTTCATATTCAGATAAGATTGTCCTTCTCATGAAAATATTCCATTGTATAACATCTATAATCAATTTTGAACACTTCCTATTCACAGATGGATACTATACTATAGTCTACATCGAAAAAATATTACTCTAGTGTAACTGGTGGCACGAAAACAGGAGAAATACGAGAATGCAAACCCAGCTCTTCTTTATAGAATATTTTAGGGAATAGAATTTGTGATTTGCAAAACACCAATGTCTTTTTTTTTTAATGAAAGGCAGGTAGAAAATTTTAGGTAGAATACCAAGCCAAAAATTTTCAGAAGATAGATAAAACAGAAAGAATCTTATCACAAAAAAAAAGCTGTAGTTATAAAGCTAACTGGTTATAGTATATCAAAATAATAATAATTGTAATACCAACAAAAGTGATACTACTACTACTACTACTACTACTACTACTACTACTACTACTACTAATAATAATAATAATAATAATAATAAAAATTAACGATATTAAATTTGACGTAAAACTGACACTCACTCACAGGTTCTCTACCATCCTGTCCGGCAAAAGTTCTTAAGAAACGTATTTATACGTCAATTTCACTTCCTTTAATAAAATGAGTAATGCAAGTAATAATTTTAAACATGCCACTTTAAGATCAACTTATCTTAGTGCGCTTCTTGCTCATAAATTCTACTAAAGTACTTAACAATCTAAGTAACTTTTAGAAATGCCTTAAACTTAGCCTTTTACAATTTTCCCCAAGCCATCCTGCACTGATTTTCCTGCCAGCCAAAAATCTTTTATAAAATTTTACCATTTGGGCTGGACTGGAAAAAATAGTGGAAATTTGAATTCTTTTTTGATAGGTCGTTTGGCAATATATGAAATATTTTCCACCCCTAAACTGCTGCCTAACTACCCTCGGATAAAATAATTTTAGAGAGACCATACTGAG
>NC_090725.1:124242436-124247091 GCF_036898095.1 Palaemon carinicauda | reverse complement strand
GTTGGAGGGAGTTTGAGAAATTAAGTTGTCAAAGGCCTATCTCTCTCTCTCTCTCTCTCTCTCTCTCTCTCTCTCTCTCTCTCGTATACAATATTGCTGCAGGTATTTATGCATTCAGGAAAATTAAACACGTGTGTGTACATATGTACATATATATATTTATATATATATGTATATATATAAAAATATATACATATTTATATATATAAAAATATATACATATTTATATATATATATATATATATATATTTATATATATATATTATATATATATTATATGTACAGAGAGAGAGAGAGAGAGAGAGAGAGAGAGAGAGAGAGAGAGAGTAAAAATAAATTTCCCTCTGCTTCGGTAGGTCTTTGATTTCTTACGTGTGACACGGGCTCTATTCCCTTATATACCACTCCCTCCCCTATCTTTAAGTCCCTAACTTCCAATGGCCCTACGGTTTCTGATCTCATGATAACCTTTAAGGCCCCTACAATAACATTCTTAAGTCCTCCTGGACGATAACCCCCAGAGCCGCTTTAAGCGCACATCCTGCGCCATAAACGACCATTAAAAGAACAATCGATATTGACCTGCCTGGTCCTCAACGCTGGCAGATTAATTGATTGTTTATATAAGAAATAGTTGCTAATATTAATATCTACAGCAGGTATAGAACTGGCTGCAGTTATAAGTGTTTATTTTTTATTTTGTTAATGTTAATAAGAATGCTGTAGTACTAAGAATTAATTCTATAATTACTAATAATTGTGTGGATTGATTGGTGTTGTATCTCTGTGAGTCTGCCTCATCCCTATGTTTCGTTCCTTGCACCAGGTTGATAAGATGACATTTAATCGTAAAGGCGTAAATTAACTACAGGGACGAAAAGACCCTATAAAACTTTATAATTATGTAGTTCACGAATTTAGCCGTCGTCTATCATTTTTGTTTTGTGCGTATATGTTTGTGATGGATAGAGGGAGAGAGAGAGAGGGAGTTTGAAGAGACAAAGGCATAATGTTTTTACTTCACCTTTGTCCCCTGTCATGTAGATGAAGAGTTTTATAGCAGGTCCTCGTCAGTGCGTGATGGTGGTCATAAAAAGGAAACTAGAAATAAAAGATTACATTGACACATGGCATATAACCCCTGGCGAAGACCGAAGTGAGTATACCATTGACCCTGTATGCTAGCCAGTTCCGTAACTTGCGGTTTTTTTTTTTTTTTTTTTTTTTTTTTTTTTTTTCTCTCTCGTTAAAGAGCGTTGATTTGCCAAAGTATTGAGTGTTTATAATGTGCCACATGATTGTAATGGTCAGACTCGAGGTAGCATATTCTTTTATTTATTTAACGGTTTTGTGAAGTAAAGATGGCATAAATTTTTCCATTTAATGTTATTTTTATGAATTATATGTATCAATGCAAGTTTATTTTGAGGGAATAGTTAAGCCTTCTTAATAATTTACTTTCATATTTTTCAGGCAATTTTGTTGAAAGAAATTAATGTTGCACATAATGGTACATTCTATTGACGACACAATTCATAGCATCTTGTTATTCTTCTATTCCAATTTCGAGTCTCCAACTGCTAATGGTCTCTATCCGCAACGAATTTCAAAAGATTACCGACGTAACTTCCTCAGTTAAGAAGTAATTGGTATTTGAAAATGAAGTAGTTCCGTGTTGTCGTTATTAGAGAAAGTTTTACATTTCCTGTTTTTATTGCTGCTTCAGTTTTGACTCGAATTCATAAATATGACCTGCTGGGTTTGCAATGTCTTATTAGTTTATGATTTGGGGGATTGGGAAGCTGTGTTTTCGTCCGTTTTTTCTTCATTACAGTATTTTTCATTTTAGTTAATGACTGTTTCGAAATGCTGATTAGGGGAAAGCTTGTAGTCATTCCGCAAATTTAAACGTAAAAAAATGTTGCTAATAAACATTAGATTTCTCGTCACGAAAATCATGTTAGACTATGGAAACTAAGGTTTCATGATCATATTATTAGTTTTCGCCCCAGGTAAGTTGTTTTGAGTATAGGTTATGCATAGGCCTATTCAGCGACTCTAATTAACCCCTTTTCGAGTAAATAATCAGAAATCCACAGCAGTTTCTGACAATATCTTTCAATTTGCCTTTAAACGTTAGATGTGTTTGTTAGGTAGGGAAGGAATGAAAAATAATTTCAACACTGGTTCAGAAACGTATAACGTTTGTTGAATGAAAATTTAAAGTAACGAAAGGAATACGGTAGACGGAAAAATGCAAACAATACGACCATGGCAAAGATCTTTAAATAAAATGATTAAGTACATTTTTTTGTGTAAAATATATATAAATTTAAGAATACTTAGCTTGAAAGGTCATTTAGAATGACAAAATAAATGGAGTATAGGACAAAGATACGTTTATATATTTCAGTAGGCAAAGGAAATTTTAGAAGTTTCTCTTATTAAGCTATGAAATATATCTACTCATGTTAGATGTTTTACGTAAAGGATAGTCATTTCCTGATGTGAATGAATTTCAGTATGTACATCATTTTTGTATTTATGTTTAGTCATATATTTTAAGAGACTCTTCAAATTAATGTGATTTTACGTGCCCTATGACATTCATATGATACACATAATTATATTAGTGTTGTTATTAGAATTGATATGATTATTATTATTGTAATCGTTTTTTTCTGTTATAATCATTGTTCTTGTTAATATAAATTGTATTAACATTTCTTCTCTATTTTTCAGGTATGGTTGCTATTGGTGCTAAAAGAAAATGGGGTGTCCATATGGGTGTGAGTAGTTTACATTTAGATATTCAAATGGGTATATATATATATATATATATATATATATATATATATATATATATATGTGTGTGTGTGTATATATATATATATATATATATATATATTTATGTATATATATATATTATATATATATACATATATATATATTTATGTATATATATATGTATATCTATACATATATATATATATATATATATATATATATATATATGATAAATCTTTGCACATTTTTACGTGTTTTTCATATTCAGATAAGCCATATATATTTTTGATATATTAATGTCTGGATTCTCTTAACGACCTCGGGATCAGAGCCCCAGGCGAAATCACACAAAGACAAGAGCTTGGCTCGGCCGGGAATCGAACCCTGGTCGGCAAGCTTATATAGACAGTGACTAACCCCATTCGGCCACGAAGAAAGATAAAAGTCAATGACAATTCTACTGTACTTATACCTGCCGAATTCAGGTATTTTGTACTTAGAATTGAAATCAACCCATCTTCACATCGTAGCTAATTGGTAGTTTGTTACTTGGCATTCAATTAATGATAAATTTTGCACATTTTTACGTGTTTTTCATATTCAGATAAGCCATATATATTTTTGATATATAATGTCTGGATTCTCTTAACGACCTCGGGATCAGAGCCCCAGGCGAAATCACACAAAGACAAGAGCTTGGCTCCGGCCGGGAATCGAACCCTGGTCGGCAAGCTTATATAGGCAGTGACTAACCCATTCGGCCACGAAGAAAGATAAAAGTCAATGACAATTCTACTGTACTTAATACCTGTCGAATTCAGGTATTTTGTACTTAGAATTGAAAATCAACCCCCTCTTCACCATCGTAGCTAATTGGTAGTTTGTTACTTGGCATTCAATTAATGATAAATCTTTGCACATTTTTACGTGTTTTTCATATTCAGATAAGCCATATATATTTTTGATATATTATTGTCTGGATTCTCTTAACGACCTCGGGATCAGAGCCCCAGGCGAAATCACACAAAGACAAGAGCTTGGCTCCGGCCGGGAATCGAACCCTGGTCGGCAAGCTTATATAGACAGTGACTAACCCATTCGGCCACGAAGAAAGATAAAAGAGAATCCAGACATTAATACATCAAAAATATATATGGCTTATCTGAATATGAAAAACACGTAAAAATGTGCAAAATTTATCATTAATTGAATGCCAAGTAACAAACTACCAATTAGCTACGATGGTGAAGATGGGGTTGATTTCAATTCTAAGTACAAAATACCTGAATTCGACAGGTATAAGTACAGTAGAATTGTCATTGACTTTTATCTTTCTTCGTGGCCGAATGGGTTAGTCACTGTCCTATATAAGCTTGCCGAGCAGGGGTTCGATTCCCTGCCGGAGCCAAGCTCTTGTCTTTGTGTGATTTCGCCTGGGGCTCTGATCCCGAGGTGCGTTAAGAGAATCCAGACATTAATATATCAAAAATATATATGGCTTATCTGAATATGAAAAACACGTAAAAATGTGCAAAATTTATCATTAATTGAATGCCAAGTAACAAACTACCAATTAGCTACGATGGTGAAGAGGGGTTGATTTCAATTCTAAGTACAAAATACCTGAATTCGACAGGTATATGTACAGTAGAATTGTCATTGACTTTTATCTTTCTTCGTGGCCGAATGGGGTAGTCACTGTCTATATAAGCTTGCCGACCAGGGTTCGATTCCCGGCCGGAGCCAAGCTCTTGTCTTTGTGTGATTTCGCCTGGGGCTCTGATCCCGAGGTCGTTAAGAGAATCCAGACATTAATATATCAAAAATATATATGGCTTATCTGAATATATATATATATATATATATAT
>NC_090725.1:124227436-124234936 GCF_036898095.1 Palaemon carinicauda | reverse complement strand
CAGAGGCTCCAATAGGGAAAATAGCCTAGTGAGGAAAGGAAACAAGGAAAAATGAAATATTATAAACTATAAAAACTTCAAAAAGACAAGAGGAAAAGAAATAAGATGGAACAGTGTTCCCGAGTGTACCCTTAAGCCTAAGCAAAAGAACTCTACCCCAAGACAGTGGAAGTACGTGGTACAGAGGCTTTGGCACTACCCAAGACTAGAGAACAATGGTTTGATTTTGGAGTGTCCTTCTCCTAGAAGAGCTGCTTACCATAGCTTAAGAATCCCTTCTACCCTTACCAAGAGGAAAGTGGGCACTGAACAATTAAAGTGCAGTAATCCCTTGGGTGAAGAAGAATTGGTAATTTCAGTGTTGTCAGGTGTATGAGGACAGAGGAGAATATATAAAACACATGCCAGACTATCCAGTGTGTGTTTTGTCCAGGCAAATAGAAAATGAACCGTAAATAGAGAGAAGAATCCAATGTACTACTGTCTGGCCAGTCAAAAACGATTTTATTGAAATTTAGTTTTAGTTGTTGCAATTATGAGTACTGATACTGTCGTTTGTAATTTATTTACCATATTCCCCACGTATATTACTTTCTAGTTTCTTACGTTGTTCAATTTGAATCGATATTCTCTCTCTCTCTCTCTCTCTCTCTCTCCTCTCTCTCTCTCTCTCTCTCTCTCTCTCTCTCTCTCTCTCTCTCTCTCTCTCTCTCTCTCTCTCTCTCTCTCTGTATGTATATATATATATATATATATATATATATATATCTGTGTGTGCATCTATATATAGTGTGTGTATTTTCGTACCTTTTTAGCATGTATTTATGTTTTGTTATAGGTGCAAGTATTTATTGTGCCTGATGTTCCTCGTATTTCAAGTGCCTCAAATATAATACCCATTGCAAAGTCTGATCCTGACAGATGATGGGATTCTCAGATTCTTTTTTTCTCTCTCTCTCTTCCCCAATCCCTAACATTGCTTAACAGTCTTTTTCTCTCCGGAGAAACACATTCATTTGCCGAGAGATGCCTCGTATATGCAAATGAGACTCATCATTGTCAAGTTTTGGTATGAATAGTTTAATCCTGATGTGTAACGTGTCGTTAAGAAGTTGAGAATTGGGTCCGGGAGTATGCATCATCTTCATTGCATTTGTATGCAAAGTAGTCATTTTAAGTTTTGCATTTATATGCAGTTGTATACATCACACAGAGATGGATTAGAAGGAGGTTTCTTGACGGGTGGTGGGGAAGGTTCTACTCTCCTTCTTATAACATTACTTGGCTTTAATCCGATTTGGTGTTTCTGAAGTTTGACCAAACGAGGCTTTGTTTCTTGATCGACTTTGGTGTTTTAGCTTTAACTTTCAAAACTTCAGCCGTCATAAATAGTTTATACAAATGGGGAACGAAGTGATTAAGGCTTTGGTATGGTGAGACAGAAATCTCTGCAAGAAAGTATAAGCTCCGTGCTCAAGATCATAGATAAGTTAGTATAAGTTTGGGTATTTTAGCATCCTTATATAGTAAGACCAATGTGTGGTTTGGTGCTTATAGAGAAAAAGATGTTTTCGGGATTAGATACATCATGATAGCGACAAAGGAACAATGGCTACTACTTGGCGGAAAAATTATTAGGATTGAATAGAATTAGAATTAGTTTTGTGAACGATTGAAAAAAGCAAACCAGACAATGGCTAGGTTAAGTAAAATTTGGAAATTAAATCGCCTAAAATTACATATACAAATCAGACTATATATCAGTTTAGTGAGATGTGTTACTGTATGGACAGAAGTCGTGGTATGGCAATGAAACAATCTCCAACAAATTTAGCAGATTTGAGAACAAAGCCCTCGGAAGAATATTGGAAATTAAATGACAAAACAAGATTAGAAATGAAACTATAAGAAAGATTACACGAGTGCCATATGTGGGTGAGATCATGGTGAGTGGTAGATAGAGAGGGTTTGGGCATGCTCTTCGCACCCTCCGAGAGAGATTTGTTCACTCAATGTTTAACTGGGCTTCACAAGACACTAAATGAGTTAGAAGACCCAGGCCTACATGGCTGAGAGTTATGAAGCGTGAAATGATGAATGGAGAACTATTAAATTAAAAGTTCATGATAGAGACAACTGTCGAAATCTGACAAGGGGCCCTTTGCGTCAATAAGCGTAGGAGGAGATGATGATGTTTGATCAGTGTTTGACATAGTTAGTGTTATGACAGAAATTCATTACGGCCTGAAAAGAGATATAATAGTTAGATGTGGGTTCTGTATCTGTTATAAAATGAAGTTTGGTAGAAGAGGCTACAGGCTGACGTGTAAAGGTTACTGGATATGGATTAGGGCAGGGATTGACTGGTTCGTTATTACAAATTATGATTTTATAGAAAGGATTATAGTAAAAGAGGATAGCTAAAAGGAAACATTTGATAAATGAGGTGACATTTTTTAATTCTCAACAGTTATTTTTGCGTAATCTAGTTTTCCTCTTATTTCTAAAAGAAGTTAATGGTAGTAACAATGCTAGCAATGATAATATCAATAGTAGTAAAACAATCAAATCATGTAACCTCCAGAATTTTAGCTGAATGTACAAGCTTAACAAAAAAAAAGGCAAAAAAGAGACAAAAATTATCTCTAAGAATGTTTGAAATGGCAGTGAGGCATCACGGAAAATCGATATATTCTCAGCTATTTATCAGCTTTCCTGGAAGTACTCGGTTTAAGCTTTTACTAATGATACGTGAGAAAAATACTACATTATTGGAAATTGCAGATTCTAATATGTAGAACCCTGTAACATTGATTGGACAGCTCTTAGGAGTCGATATAGGGTTCTGCAGTCATTAATCGGAAACGTGACACGCATAGCTAGACAGTCTTATATGGAAATTCAACATCCTCTCATTTTTTTTCGCTATTTTCTTGCTGCCTTTTATTCAAATTTGATTATACACAAGCAGCGTATTGTCATTTTATTTTGTTTTTGTAACTACTTTTGAGCTTAGCATCATTGTTCAACAATAATTGTTAATAAAGGCCAGAGGCATGTTGCTGATGATGCCCTTACCATTGAAAGATGGAAAGTTGTTCGATGATTGCATGAATTGACCCAGGAGAGTGACCAAAGGTTTTCATTTGACATTAGTCATTTTACAAAAAATTAAAAGTTTCAAAAGGCAATATATTTTTTTTACCATGCCTGAAAATATTGAAAAGGACTATTGGTGAATTAAGCCCCTGAATAACCAAATTGTGGGTTTGAAACTTATGCTGTGCGAATTAGCTTTTGATAGAATTACTAAGGTTTGCAGACCCGTTTACTTTGGAAAGTAAGAGATTTCCGATTTGGTTGTTTGTAATAAATGCCAATGCAGAACGATGAATTCCGTGCAGATATTATTGTCTTTGCCAAGGCTAGTAAGATGGGTCAGTTTTATAGGCTTATTATAGTTTGATCCTAGCAATTTAATAAATCTCTATATCAACTCGCTTCATATCGCACTACCACTTACAGTCTTTTGAGAATATCAATAAATATTTAATAAGACAATTCAAACAAATTCCTCTTCCAAAGCAACTCTACTTGTGCAGTTTTCCAGTTTGCTGGCTGACAAAGAATTAGCGAATAAATTGGTCGCAAATGTATACTAAAGTGAAGAAATAGCTCAATTCACATTGCCTGTCGTTCAAACATGGATTAGTTTTTATATACATATTTATTTGTTTGTTATTTTCGTGTCTGTTCAACTTTTTCATGTTTATGTAAAGCGCATCGTTATTCATTATGGAGAATAATAATAATTACCCTATTGGTCGGAAGGTGGGTAGTTAATAAGACTCTTCTAGTGTTAGTTATATGTATTTATGAAGAATAATAACTCTGATGTTATTAACCGAATGATTATTCCTTAGTTTCACAGAATTAAGAGATTTTTTTTTTTTGTTATTTGGAACTGAAACTTTAGCTTTAGTAAGAATAAAGCGCACATTCAAAGTCCAGTCATTAATAATGTCGGTTTAATACATACCTCTCTCTCTCTCTCTCTCTCTCTCTCTCTCTCTCTCTCTCTCTCTCAGCATATTTCACATAGGAATATAATAAAGGGCGTTGGGATATAAATGATTAAATTTTTCTTAAGCTTTTAGTCAATATATATACACCAGTTGAAGAGGGAAAAGGAGATTTGGGAGTTTTTGTGTCCTTGGTAGCCCCGTTCTTAATTAAGGTTTTGCCGTGTAAGCGGAGTAGAAAAGCCTCACATAATCCATTTTCTTAATGAAGGGAAATAAACGATATTCTCTCTCTCTCTCTCTCTCTCTCTCTCTCTCTCTCTCTCTCTCACCGATATAGTGAATATATTTACTACCCCTATTGTAGAATTTTCTCTCTCCCTGTTAATCAATCTCCCATCCGACTGCCTATACATATATTTTATGGCTTCTATTAGAAATACAGATGGAGAAGTTAGGCAATTTCAGTTCCCGTTGTCCATAGGCTAATTTACTGCCCTCGCAAGTCGTGAAATGTCTAAGATTAATCTTCCAGCTTCTCACACCAGAGAGAGAGAGAGAGAGAGAGAGAGAGAGAGAGAGAGAGAGGGCGGTCGTGGTGGTGGTGGTTCGGGTAGGGGTGAGTAATCGACGTAAGATACGTGGGAAAGGAAAGTGTTTTCTGAAGAACTTAGAGTTGAGAAAGGTCGATTCTTCGTAAGATGAGAACATAGGGGAGGAGGTAGAAATGTTTTACGTCACGAGAGGATTAGTAAAGAGAGCGCCAATTGATTTATTGTACGAATTTCACTTATCTCTAATCGATGAGAAGTGTTGTGAACATGAATGGAACAGCAGTGGTTGAAACAAGATCTATGGTTGAGATGGATGGTACATGGTGGATAAATGAGGGAATTTGAAATTGTTTTCTTCAACCTTTCCTCTATTAAAGTTTTAAGGTTGACTGGTAATTAATAGCCTACAATGTTTGGGTCTTTATTGTGCTACTTAATGTCAGCTATTAGAAGAGGGAGATCCTTCAGTGTCATTACAATTTCTGGGTTCAGTATCAATTATATCAATTAGATATGAGATGATGATGATAATGATAAAGATGTTAATAATGATTATATTGATAATAATGGCACATGTCTTCTTGTACCTCTCAGTCGCCACGAGGTAGATGGTGGTGATGAGGTTTAGACATTTAAACTTGGAATGAGTTTTTGCTATTTGATTATGTAATTTTTATGTTGTGAGAACAGGTGTTCTATAATTCATATATATATATATATGTATATATATATATATATATATATATACATATATATATATATATATATATATGTATATATATATATATATATAGCATTAATTTCTTTAGCATTGTATATTCATCATTAGAACTGCGCCATAACCAGTCTTTTAGTGGTACACTTTTTGAAAGATCTTGCTATTTTTGTTAACTTACGTCACTAGAATATCTATTCGTTAAATCAAAAGATCCTTTATTATGTTTTATTTTTTCTTTAATAGCAATGCCATTTTTTTAGTTTAAGGTTGAGTGCCAGTGTTGTTTGTTATTTTCCGGTCGAGGAAAAGTGATAAAATACTAAAAATAAATGGTGTCCCCATTTCATTATAGACTTGTACAGTATTTGTTTATATTTTCTACATTGGGAAGTGTTGTAAAAGTAAATCGGGAGAGCAATGGTTAAGTTAATTTTGTCGTAGTTTGGGTGTATTATTATTATTATTATTAGTATTATTATTAGTAGTAGTAGTAGTAGTAATAGTAGTAGTAGTAGTATCATCATCATCATCATTATCAGCAACTTTGTAATTTTTGTAGCTTTAGGGCATTTTTATTATCATTATTATTGTTATAAATATTATTATTGATACTGTTGTCCGTAATATATGCACAGGGGTTGTGGTAGCCTATTAGAAACGTCCGTGCCTGACAATCTGCTATACTGGGGTTCGAGACCCGCTCAAGCTCGATTGTTTCTTGTAGATTCTGCAACCTCATCTTCCTTGTGAGCTAGGGATGCTGGGTTTTGGGGAGCCAGATGGTCTACTTTCTGAGTCATCAGCAGCCATTGCCTGGGCCTCCCTGGTCCTATTTTTGTTGGAGAGGGTGTTTGGGCGCTGATCATATGTATGTATGGCCTGTCTGTAGAGTATTGTCACTGTCCCATTCAATAGCGACCTTTAAACCAGGAATTGCGGAGGTCCCATTGATTATATGTAAAGATATAGTTTAATTCTTCACGTTTTCGAACGATATCATGTTTCAAGGCGTTCTAAAGGAATAAAGTAGAATATATATCATCCTGTAATTCAAATAAAAAAAAACGGGAAATTGGAATATATATCAGACTGAGCTAGAATGATGTATGGTATTGCTGAGGACCGAATCGAAATGGTAAGATCATGATGACGAATGTTATCCATTAGAGGCGATTGGTGTAGCTAAGTATTCAGCAAGGGGTATTTGGAGTGGGAATAGCTAAATATCCAGCAAGGGATATTCGGAATGGAAATAGCTAAGTATTCAGCAAGGGGTATTTGGAATATAGCTAAGTATTAAGCAAGGGGTATTTGGAATGGGAATAGCTAAGTATTAAGCAAGGGGTATTTGGAATGGGAATAGCTAAGTATTCAGCAAGGGGTATTTGGAATATAGCTAAGTATTAAGCAAGGGGTATTTGGAATGGGAATATCTTAGTATTCTGCAAGGGGTGTTTGGAATATGACTTAAGAGTTCCATAAAAGGAGTTGGAATGCTTCTTTTAATAAGGGATAATTGTAATATTATTTTTAAAGTGTATCCTAGAGGGAACTGGAATGGTATGATGTGGAAGATTAGTATTACTGTTGTTCCGTATCCTTCCTTTGCCTATTTTACTAGTCAAAAGTATACTTAAATCTTCCATTTTGTTAAAAGACCCCCGCCCACCATCGGAAAACAAGAATGCACCGAGAAATGTCCACATTTAATTTTATGTGAACAAATTCGCTCTCTCTCTCTCTCTCTCTCTCTCTCTCTCTCTCTCTCTAGAGAAAATATGAAAACAATGGGAGACTCGGATGACGAGCGTAGGAGACCTGACCCTTTTGTATATTTGTGGTGGAAGGTTATTAAGGGAATTAATAAAAGGGGATCTGTGAAGCGTAAGAGAATAATCGGGGCCTCATAACTCACCGAGAGAAAATAGACTAAAGCGATAGTGATGGATAGATCAGGATGGCGATGGTGATGGCTGAAAAAATGAGGAAAATAATCGAGGGTGAAGATATTTTCTTTCCTTCTACTACAGTTACATTTATATATTTTTTTTTCTCAGAAACAAATAGACGACAGAAAATAATTAGGGGATTGAATTTTTTATAAGAAGGGAACCTGATCGCTATCATAATTTTAGAATGGTAAAAAAAATAAGATGTTAATTAAAAAGTCTAAAGTTACGTAATAAGAACGCTGTTTTCCTCTTAT
>NC_090725.1:124214936-124222436 GCF_036898095.1 Palaemon carinicauda | reverse complement strand
CTCAAAAAGTTGTCATTTAGATATATCTTAACATTCATTTTATACCGTATATATATATATATATATATATATATATATATATATATATATATATATATACAGTATATATGTATATATATATACATATTATATATATATATATATATATATATATGTATATATATATATATATATATATATATATATATATACAGTATATATGTATATATATACATATTTATATATATATATACAGTATATATGTATATATATACATATATATATATATATATATATATATATATATATATATATATATATATATACAGTATATATGTATATATATATACATATTTATATATATATATATATATATATATATATATATATATATATATATGTGTGTGTGTGTGTGTGTGTGTAATTCTTGTGATTTATATTTTTATTTGTGACTCATGAAGTGCAAACAAGGCCTATCCCAAACGTTCATGTATTTAAGCACCTGAAGTCTAAGGCGTGATGTCATTGCTCAGTGACAGTTGTGGTTACCGACTGTGTGTGCAAGGAAGATTATTTGAGGTTTAGAAATGAATAGTTAGTAAATGAAACAGTAAATATAGGTGGTTAAAAGGCTAATGAAAAAAACAGAAACGGTGAATGTTAGATTAGTTGAACTGTAATCCTTGAAATTTTTTCACCACTATAAAATATTGGTGAGAAAATGGAACGTCGTAAAATGTTATCATGGTCATGGGTTGTTTTTAAAATCATTTGGTGACCAGTATTTGGAAATAAAGAAAAATGATTGAAAAGATACTAGGAAAACTAATACTGGATTCTTATAAAAAATAAATTGATTGAAATGACTACTAAGAAGTGGACATACTGGAAAGTATTATTTGTAAGCTTTTAAGAACGTGTAATGTAAGCATCCGGAAATTTCATTATACATCCATCTTGTTTTCCTTATTTTGATGTTAATCTATAGCACTGTAAAAATTGACAAATCATGAGATTTTGGAACGGCAGGAAAACAAGGATTGATTTATATTGGAAGTTCGAGCATATATATATATATATATATATATATATATATATATATATATATATTTATGTATATACATATGTATATTTATATGTATGTATATATATATGTATATACATATAATTATATATATATATATATATATATATATATATATATAATTATGAGAGAGAGAGAGAGAGAGAGAGAGAGAGAGAGAGAGAGAGAGAGAGAGAGAGAGAGATACGTATCTATACATATATATATATATATATATATATATATATATACACCTACATATATATATATATATATATATATATATACACCTACATATGTGTGTATATATAGATAGATAGATTGTAGTTATTTTCAAATCTTAATATCACAATGTGTGATATGTAAATTACTTTTTGTCGTTATCTTTTGCTTTATGGGTGAGGAAAATTGATGAGAACGTATAATCACTTGCAAATATTGCATCTCTGCTTGTTTATGCGCAGCAGGGTATGACGAATTGAGAGTTATTGCAAGCATAATGAAATAGGACGAAGGCCTCATCATTTGTAATGCCCAATTAGGCAATTATTGCCGCATCCTGCGTCGAGTGTAAAGGAAATTGGTTTTAATCTTCATATGTCACAAGGACCAGCTGCTGCAGAAAATTGCTCTTAATATCATCTGCATTTCCTTCGTATATCGTTCATTGGGCTTACTGGTATATTTTTTTATTTTAGTAAGATAAATGTTATTTTAATTCTGTTTAAATATCTGATCCATAATTTACGTGGTTTTTTCAATAAGCCTTTTTTTCATGTGATTTTTATAATTCATTGAAATCTTTTACCTTAAAAGCAGTAGACTATATTAAACGAATGAAGGTGAAATTGTTATTACTTATGCTAAGGAATGATTCATTTTGACGGAAAGTCGTTTCAATGGAATTTTGTCTTCAGGTTTAAATATCTGTTTAGATATTTTGTGGTAAGATTATTATTTATACATAGAGAGAACTTGTGTTTAATCTTGATTTGATGTTTCATATCATGTGAAAATTTTATTTCTCATATAACACATTCGATGAACTGGTTTGGTTTTCTGTTACTAATTTGTTGAGGATTGTTTTTTGTCGTATTTCATTAGGAATATAGATGTTAGAGTCTTAGATCATAGTATTTATTGTTTATATTGGTTTCTGTAATCCAATCGACTTATTTTGAAGTTGCAA
The DNA here is from genome assembly GCF_036898095.1 of Palaemon carinicauda. Lineage (NCBI taxonomy): Eukaryota > Metazoa > Arthropoda > Malacostraca > Decapoda > Palaemonidae > Palaemon > Palaemon carinicauda. The sequence continues at coordinate 124,220,205 of NC_090725.1, read as the reverse complement.
ACTAATATAATCTACATAGCCCTATAAAGATGTTTCAAGGTTTTTGTTTAATAGGGGGGGGGGGGGCGGTGTTTAGATAGTATCCAATAAATCTCTTGAAATATCGTTTGAGTTAAAACAGGATACTCATATTATTTACCTTTAGTTATTAATTATTATTTTTTTTGCAGGAAATTTTATTAATAGAGTTATAAGCAATGTATCCGGAAACGCCATTCTTTTTTACACCAAATGCGCCGGAAAAAGGATTCCAACGAGTTATCATAAAGAAATAAGGTTTTTAGTTATATTTCCGTTTGAAAGCTTTTTTATTCAATTGGTTATTCTAACTCTGTATATCATCATTGGTCAATGGTATTCTTTGCAATTATTTCGGAAAGAGAATGAAGTAGGTCTCGTGTACTGATAACAACAGAATGACGTACGATTGATGAATTGACAGAAACGTTTGGACGAGTGAGTTCAAGTAAAATGGGACGACGTGGTGTTGATGAGATTTAATCATAGCATCTGAAAGGCCTGATGTTTTTGTAATATTTTTGTAGTAGATTTCCTCCTTGATTTATCCATTAAAGGGTAATCAATGCATCTGCGGTTGTTCTTTTTTTTTTCTTTTATTCTGGTGTTAGCTCGTTTGGAAGAAAACTACATTTTACGGCAGGAAAAGCGAAGATACGCAATTTAAATAAATACACTACTCAAAGGATACCTTTTCGCAAACTCCTCCCAACTTTCTTGATGTTCCTCCAGCCGAGGATAAAAAAAATTGAAGTTTTCGAAGAAAAAACTATTTCAAGTTCGCGCACCGCGAAGTTGGAAGATGCTAATACCTTCCATCGCAGTTGGCAAAAATCCGCGAAACCCGACGTGAAAGTTGGAGAATTTAGTTCATTATGGCAAATGAAGTTGTCACCTGCCGATAGTGTATATTCCCTCTCCTGCTGGACGTCCATCAGAAGTTTTTTATCTTTTTTATATTTTTCTTACTTATGATTATCTTTTACTGTTTTAAGAACCATTTCTTTACTTGAACTTTTTTTTCTATGTTACTATTTTCTATTATTCAATAAAAATGTTAACCATAAAACTTTCAAGTATTGTAATCTAATACGTTTTAAGGCATTGTGAAGTAAGCAGCTTCTGTAAGACATGAGAGTTTTTTCATTAAAATTCCATCGGATTTTATGATGTGACCATATAGAATATAAAGCAACATATTTTTAAGTACAGTAATGGGGATGTTTTGTTCATATCATAAACCATTAGACATTGTAGATTTTTTTAAGAAAATAGTGAATTGCAATACAAATGGCCTTGTTTTACTTTTTCTAGCTTTGTCTAATCTGGACTTGGTTTTAGTTACCTGTCACTAAAAAAAAAAAAATGAAAATGTTACCTCCATTAACCTGCTGTTACTTATTTTTTCTGACATAATTATGCCATCAGGAATTTATGGGGACGAGTTTTATGGCTTTATTTACTTGTTTATTCAGCAGTTTTGGGAATGTGCTAAAATATCTTAATTTCTGTAAGCAACATTTCGTCATTTTTGAGAATGTGATAAAATATTTTAATTTCTGTAAGCAGCATTTCGTCATTTTTGAGAATGTGATGAAATATCTTACTTAAAATAATCCAGTGATTATTTTGGTATTATTTTTTTATTCCTGAGTGGTTTGAGTATTCTCATCCACACATTACGCGCTCTGTTGTCGAGTGGTTTTAGTGACGTAATTTAGTCATCTTAATCTCTGATGTATGCACTATTTCAGCTCTGTTTAATTGGAATCTCGTCGAATAGGAAGGGGACTGAATTCTAATGAACAGATGGGTTGGGAGTGTGAATGGAAGATCAAACTATGGCGTCGTAAATTGAGATTGGTCGCCGTAAGATGATGAGCCTAAAGGGCCCCTTTGTGACCTCTCCCCCTTCAGCATACTAACGAAACACGTTTCCATAGCCTCATTACTACGAGCATTGATTTCGGGTTCCTCCTGGAGAGGCTCTAAGGGAGTTAGAATGTGTCTCCTTCATTTCCTTACTCCGGGGAAACATCGAGTCAAATACTTGATCTACCAGTGGTTTTGTTCATTTTGGTACACAGCTTCTTGCTGCTGAACACCTGTTACTATTTCTCTCAATTGTTCAGATAAGACCTTTTTATGTATAAATGTGTTTGTAATCCAACTGAGACATTTGTTCTTATTCCATCTGTGGTAATTAGTGTGTATGTTGTTCCAGGTTGTGGACGATGTTATTATAATAATAAGACAATGATGAAAAAAGGCAGATGTATTTCAGGGAATATATGCGAATTTCCAGAAGCGATGATGTATCTAACATTTTTCTGTATATTGAGAGACCTGGAAATGGTGCTTTGAGTTTGTAATAAATACAAGTGATGCGAATACACTAATGACGAATGGAATATTACCCACTATAAAGTGCACTCTCGACGTAGTACATACTCATCTTGTGAACCTTTCAAGTATGCTTCTTTGATTCCAAATGAACACACAAAAATTATATTATGTTGTGATATGGGCCTTTGAGTGAATACATGTTCATTTCTCCTCGTGTAATGACCAGACAGAGATGACCCAGATAGCTTACGGAATGGTAAGTTTCTTTGAATCATTCCTTACTTTGACCAAACAACTGGTTTTCACATCCCACGTTCTTATACGATTATCATATTCAAGTTTTCTTGCTGTGACCTGTCATCACTTTCTACACCCTTATTAGAATCCGTGCAGTCGCCTTCAGTTTAGTTTTGTTTCAGACAAGAGGACATGCATATTGAACTTTTTGAACTTTTAGATTATTCTAAGTAACCAGTTTATTTTTTATATCATATTTTATTGTAGGTTTCATACATTTAATAGGCTGCATTTCGACAGTGAATTAGGGGGTAAATTCATAGAAATCACAAGGAGAATAATACTCATTTCAACAGGCAGTTTTTGACAATTTTGCTTCAGTTTGAGAAAAATAAATGCGTCGGTGATGTTTTTACCAGCAATCTTGCATTTTTAAGGGAACGGCAGAACGTGTCAAGATGGGAGTCAATGGAAATCGATTTGGATCCGAACTGCCTCCTCACGCCTATTTCAGAAGTTAATTTTTATACAATTTCTTCCTGTTACTGATACAAGTCATCCGAATCTACATAGGAAGTTCAAGAACAAAGTGAACCAATATTTTCAAGAGGAGAGGGATCAATCTGCAGGTTACTAGTAAAATTACATACCACAAAATGAGATTTCCTTCAAGTTCTACCTGATCTCATTGAAATTTGTAACTTTCTCCAACTCCAGTGCATCACATTTGTTAATGGTCACGGATCGTAACGTTTTAGCTACTTTCACCTGTTTTGTGGAATTTCTTTTTCTTAACTTTAATGTCGGTCGCCTAGATAATTTTTCATAGCTTTCGACACTTAATTTTTCAAACGTATACGTATATATATATATATATATATATATATATATATATATATATATATATATATATTTATATATATATATATATATATATATATATATATAAATATATATATATATATATATATATATATATATATATATATATATATATATATATATATATAGTACTGTATAGTAAATGATGAGAGTTAATGGCTCTTGACCCCCAGATTATGTTATAGATTTGAATGAACGTTAACTTTTATAAAATTTCCTTAATGTATCCTTTCTCTCGAAAACTTATCGCAATTTTGGGAAAAATACTTCCTTGATTCGATTTACGTTGATCCCCCTCTTATTCGTCTTACCTCTTTGAAATATTTACCTTGTCAACTTCGTTGCAGCTTTTTGATAGGCGTATGTTTGTGTGTCTGTCTCTATCTGTGTTTTGATTCGCATAACTTAAAAACTATTTGACCGAATCTCATGAAATGTGGTGGGAGGATTGTCCATGATTCAGGGACACTTTGATTAGATTTTGGGAGTGATTGATTCAAAAGTAAAGGCCAAGGTCACAAAAAGGTCAAAAACGTCTTTTTGCCTTATCGTGGCCAATTTTGATCTGATTCGCATGAAATTAGTGCCAAAATGTGCATTGTACAATCGCCTATCTTGTGATATACAACATGCTATAATTAGGGCATTATTCTTGTTTATATATGTTTGTTTGTTTGTTTGTGATTCGCATAACTTGAAAACCATTAGACCCAATCCTAAGGATTGGGTCTAATCCATGATCCAAGGACAATTTGATTAGATTTTTGGTATGATAGAGTCAAAAGTCAAGGCCAAGGTCACAAAAAGGTCAAAAACGTCTTTTTGCCTTATCGTGGCTAATTTTTATCTGATTTGCATGAAATTAGTGCCAAAATGTGCATAATACAATTGCCTATTTTGTGATATACAACTTGATATAACGACATCATTACCTTTGTTTATTTATGTGTGTATATTTGTTTGTTTGTGATTCGTATAACCTAAAAACTATTTGACCTAATCTTTTGAAATTTGGTGGGATGATTGGCCATGATCTAAGAAGAATTTTATTAGATTTTGGAAGTGGTTGGATCAAAGGTCAAGGTCAAGATAACGAAAAGTTAAAAAAAAATGTTGTTTTGCTATATCGTGGTCAATTTTTATTCGATTTGCATAAAACTAGTGCATTTACAGCATGATGTAGGTGAAAGTATGCTCTCTACCGAGTGCCCGTTCTAGTTATTAAGGTAATGACATCTGCATTTCTTTTATCAAATGAGTTGGTGACATGGATTCATAACCATATATGACTTTGTGCTATTGGTATATTCATTCAGCCATATATTTATTTATTTAATGAATGGCTAGGTTTGCAAGAGGAGTCTTTTGAAATAAGAAACAGCGGAATTTCGATGTCTGTTTAGACAGGTGTCGGAAGACATTATGGGAATATATTGGACCATTATTTTTCATTAGGAGAGAGAGAGAGAGAGAGAGAGAGAGAGAGAGAGAGAGAGAGAGAGAGAGAGAGAGAGAGAGAGAGAGAGAGAGAGTTTGCTTCCTTCCTTCCCTCCTTCCTTCCTTCCTTCCGGGAGTAACAGAACCAACAAACCCTCCAGAAAATAATCGGAGTAATTGAGTACAGGAATGCGAGTTGTAAATTTCCTGTTTAAAAATCCAGACTTAAAGCACACATTTTAGACGTATATTGCTCATCAAGAATCCTACGAAAGGCACAGCTTCGCAGACGCAAATAAGGAACGAAAGTGTGACGGGGGAAGGGTTTGGTGAGGTTAAGGCAGCCATC